>NW_027505426.1:0-179642 GCF_021521415.1 Bidens hawaiensis | reverse complement strand
TATTTTCGTCATTAATTGTGTCTTTTTTCCTTGTAGTTGTGTTTTTTTTCTTTATATTGTGTTATATTACTCAACATTGTGTTATATTTTTTCAGCATTGTGTTATATTTTACGATCTACTGTGTGTAATAACTCGGGTTTTCGTTTACCTTATTAACATCTAAATACTCAACCCGTTTTCGTTTTCGGGAAATCTAATCTATAAAATACCACATTTATCGAATAATTATTATTTATCTTATTTATTCAATTATCCACAATATATTTGGTTTATATTTAAAACACACCCTAAACTAATGTTTTAACCCGTAATGTATCCACACTCAAAGATTAATGATCAATCTACCTATACTAATAAAAGAAAATAATTATGGACACAAGGTATTCTGAGGTAAATTCTCACTATCAAATTCCCGTCAAAATAACTTCTCTACTATAGATGGAAAAGCAAAAAATATCTTGGTTTTAAATATAGTATTAATTATAAATTTAACATACCGTATTAATTGGTCAATCTCAATTGATTGAATTATTAATGTCATAAATTATAATCTAAACATACTTAACATAAAAAAATATTAATATAATAATTAAGTGTTATAGATTTATATTCTTTAAAATTGAAATGTATATTACTATTTATAAAAGAGTTAATGATTAAAAAGTACATTTACATTCAATTTTTTGAGACATCTTCATATTGAAGAAAACAATAATTTTTTTTTTTTGAAAATATTCAATCTTAAAAATCATAGAAAAATTTTCCATTTTTATATTTATTACAAGACTACTGTGATAGTTGAACAATGTGTTTATAAGGACAACATGAAAGCTGTTCAAAAATGAAAATCTGGTGTCTTTTTTTGTCTATGGCCGGGTATGGCATGCATAACATTTTTATGAAAGACTTTAGCTACATCTTTCACATCGAAAGACCTCATTATTTTAAATGTTGTTTTTAGTGGCATTGCTTCATTATAGTATACCGATGGTAGAACAACACATTCTCGATTTAAAATACAAATATATTTGATGGTATAAGACGATTATATTTGTAATACAATTTTTATGAAAGACTTTAGCTACATTTGAACGTTTCCCTGACCTGCGTTCCTGCCTAGTGGAAGGTTTCACCACCCTTAAAGTACAACGCGGCAACAATAGTAATTTGACCCAATTCTCAATCGAGCCTGGTGAATCCACTACCTTGCGTAAAGCGCATGCCAAAGTATGAGCAAACGCCAAACGACAACTTGGGGGGATGCTCTTAACCGTTTGAATGGGAAAGGAGAAAACCCGTTCCAAAAGGGAGACATCCCCAACCACTCCTACAGATGGACCTGGGTCCCTATCCACAGACACACGATTAGGTTTCTGGATCCCAACAATGAATTCTCCAACATCTCCAAAATCCACAGAAAAAGAATAGACACCATCAGCATGCTTGCACCCCCTGCTAAGGGCATGCAACGTCATGCACCTCCCACATAACCATTTATCCCCCGCCCGAAGGGCTTCCCTAACATCTATAAATAGGTCCAAATCCTTGGAGATAGCACCTTTTAAAAGGTTCTTCCGAGTATCCGTTTTGAAATGGGTACTTTGCATGTGCTCAAGTAGGCGGAAAAACCCCGAGGACCCAGGTCTACCATCCTTACACTCGTGGAAATGCTTAAAGGGGCATGGCCTTAAACCGTAAGTGGAGCTAGGACCAAGCCGTCCTGTATTTACGTTTCGAATTTTTTTATGGTAGCCATGTACACACGAGAACAGAAAACAAACAAATCACAAAAGACACCGGACCCCTAAAGACCCCGACTCGAGATGAGTTAGAGCAAGAATCAAAGACCAAACCCCTCACACTCGAAGGAGGGGAGCAACTACGGGTTGCTCACCCCCCATCTAGCACCCCACAACAACCGCTAAGACATAAGAGGAGGGTGGTATAACTCCATAATAAAGCAAATTGGGTAGAACTCCAACTCAAAATACCTCCTTAAGCACCCAAATGCAAGTAAACAACCTTTAACTTATCCGAACGTAATTCGTAATTTCGTCGAACACCTGGCGTGCAACACGTATTAATGAACAGTGGTGGTGTATTAGGGCAGCAAGGTGTGGGAGTGGTTGCCGGCGGTGTTGATGTCAGTGGTGCGGTGGGATGGCGGTGGTGACTGTGGAAACGTGGAGGTGAAGTCGGTGCGGTGGGAGAAGGATGACGGCGAGGGTGGAGGTCGGCCGGAGATGGTGAGGTGGGGGTTTGGGATTTCCGGCGGTGAGGAGAGAGAGAGGTGACAGTCGTGCGGTGTTGGTGGACGGGGTGTGTTGGAGGTGGGTTTTGATGGTGGTGCGGCGGAGGTAGGGTGAAGACGGTGGTGCGGTGAGGTGCGGCGGAGGTTTGTTTTTAACTTAAACCAAAAATGTGGTTTAAGTTATATTAAACCAAAAATACACTACGTTGACAATTTATGTGGTGTTCAGTGTCCATACTCCGTTTACAAGATAAAGTTTTTTAATCAATTCTTTAACTTTCGGGAACAAGATCAAATACCCATTTTGACTTTCCACATTTCAATTAGACTATCTCCGATGCTAACACGTCTAACCCTTAACTGCTCAAAGTCAGCTGTCATGTTATATTCGTACAAATCTTTAAAATACTATAATTTCATAAACAACCCTAAAATATCCTTACTTTTTTCACACTACTCCCTATTTTTACTTTAAATTTAAATACATCAATTATTAAAGTATATCTATAATATATATAAACAAAAACATAAAAATCCTACGTATCGCGATATAGTCGCTCTCCATTTTTTTGAAGTCACCAGATTTGCTTGATTTTGAAATAGAGACTTCTCATGTATTTACCCGAATTCACGGGTATGGGTCTTATCAAACCTATATATTTCTTAAACGGGGTATAACATCTCATTAAGTTAAAAACTAATCTCACCAAAAGTAGGGATATACTAAAAATTAATGTATGATTTATTTAACAAAATATATATGTTTTATACTTACAAAAAGACACAATGACAAAAGACGTCCTTTATGTTTGCATGGTTTTTCAATAGACGTCCTTTGACAAACTTAATGACAGAAAACATCATTTATATTTGAAAACTCTATCACGTTTTGTCCTTTGACCCTAACCCAGTTAAGTATTTTCGTTAAATTTGGTCATGTGCAATGCACATGAGGTTATATTAATTAGTAATTTTGCTTACTAAATAAGACTAAATATAAAAGGAAAATTCAAAGCGCTCTATCTCTCTCTTCTTTCTCTCTCTACACCACATAATCCACCGGACCACCACCAACGCAGTGCTGCACCAAAGATCCAAAACCCGGTGCTAGGGTTCCGGCACAAGCTTGGGTTCTGACACCAGAGATCCAAAACCCGATTAGGATTTTCTGGCGATGCTAGGGTTCCGGCACAAGGGCAACGACGCCAGTGAACGAGAAATATAGACCCACCTTAACCTCTACAAAGATCCACCTTATTATCCCTGTCAATCGGTTCTTGGCCTTTAAATTTTGGATAAAGCTCTGCCATATTTGCCCTTTTTCCATATCCAATCACCTTCCTGTGTTCAGTTTGGCCGGCTCAACATCAATTTAGTGATTGCCGGACATAAAACAAGAATAATAAAAGGGGTTATGGTGAGAAATTGGGTGTATAAATGGGGGCAACATCCAATCCAGTTAATTATGGTGGTGGTTAGCCGGTAAAGGTGGCGGTGGTGGTTGGATGGTGCTGGTGTCAAAATGGATGATTGAGAGAGAGAGAGAGAGAGAAAGAGAGAGAGAGAGAGAGAGAGAGAGAGAGTTTATTTTACATATATATATCTATGTTTTATTTTTTGTTATTAAATATATTCATGAATTTACAAATATACCCTCATGTGCATTCCACATGACCAAATTTAACGAAAATACTTAGCTAGGTTAGGGTCAAAGGACAAAACGTGATAGAGTTTTCAAATATAAAGAATGTTTTCTGTCATTAAGTTTGTCAAATGACGTCAATTGAAAAATCGTGCAAACATAAAGGACGTCTTTTGCCATTTTGTCTTAAAAAATAAACGGGTCTTGGGTCTCATCAAACTCATATAGCTCTTAAACCGGGTTATAACATCTCATTTATTTGTGAAATAATTTATCATCAAATCATAAGTACATTATTAACCTTCATACAATAAAAAAACAAAAATTAAAAAAATAAATAAATATTAGAAACAAATAACATAAAACAACCCCGTAATATAGAGGATAAAAACTAGTTTAATATAGTTATTGATAATTTGTAATTGTGAAAGGCGAATTAATGTTACAACTTAATTTACATAAAGTGAAGAAATAAAATAAAATTATAACTTTGTTATCCTTTTTAAAGTTGTAATCAAATAAATTTATTGTTAAATTTAGTTTTTATACGAGATAGTATGTAGGAACCTGTTTGATTTTTTCTTCTACCTTTTATTCATTTCTCTCTTCTCTATGTTATCTTCTATCTGATCAGTTTTCTAGAGTTTTACCCTAACAACCCTCCTCTCTATTATCACAAATTACTCCAGAAGGTTATGTGTAGTGGAGAGGCTACAAACTAGGGCGAATTGTGACACGTGACGTCCAGTCAGCAAAAGGTAGGTTTTTATTTTTGGGGTGCAATAGTGTTGTAGCCCAATATATGTGTGTGTATATTACAAACACATCAAATATAATAATAATATTTCTAAAGACATGTGAGCGACAAATATTTGTCGCCACGCCCACATTTTGCCCCTTTTGTAGCCGAGGGGGTGGTGTATACACCAAAAAGCGCCCCATATCGCGCACTTTTGCCACCCACTACACTCACCCTAATATAGTTCTCCGAAATGACCAAATAGGCTCGCAACAGATCAAAATCTCGATGTCGCAAGTAGTCGAAGTCTCTGGTATTTTAAGGCCAACAATCGATTTGAAGATGAGGGAGAACAACGGAGGAGATACAAACCTTGACGACTCTATTGGGCTTGCCTATCGTTTGGACATGGAAAAACTGACTCCCTTTTGCAAGGGCTTCTCGAATTCAGAAGGCGCTACTCTCAAATGTGAAGGACGACTCGAGCGTGGCACGAACGGAAGAGTAAATGCGTGTTGGAGTCACTTGGAGACCGTCTTAAATTTTGTTTTGTTTTTTCTTAGAGAGGGCGGGGCACCCATATGAGTAGAGTGTATGGTTTCCAAACCATATGACAACATCACCGCCACCCCATGTGGGTAGGGTGCATGGTTCATTTCATGGCAAAGGTTTGCCACAAACTTGATTCAATGGTAAAGGTTGGAGAATTAAAATTACTTAATAATTAATATATTACACATGTGGGTAGGTGTCGCGAGTAGTTTTGTAGTTTGAGGGTATTTAAGGGTTAAAATGAGGTGGCAACGTAAGATTGGACGGTTCACGGGTAGTACCCATGAGTGCCACTTCCACTCTATAACTTTTAAGAGCATTTCTAATCTGTCATCTAGATTATATGAGTATGGTTATCCATCTTTTAAGTGTGGTTGTGAGTGCAGGGGGATAAAATGATATTGTTTATAAGTAAATTTGGAATAACATTATTCATACTCTATATTTTTTAATATTTTTTCGAAAGTGATTGTGAATGGAGGAAAGCGAAAAAGTAATGATAAGGGTATAAAAATATTATTTAATTAAAAATAAGAATGAAAAAAAATAGTGGTTTATGGAGATATAGATAATGGATTGCGAATGCCCTAACATAAATAGTTTTATAATATTCTAATACAACGTTGTTACATGCTTAATTTTTTTTATCTATGTGTCAATATAAATTATACTTATAACATTGTCTGGTCAAATTTATATCAAACTTTCTATATAAATGTGAACCGACTCCGTGTTAAGTAAAATTTTATACCGCCACACATATAGAAATATGCACGTAGCAATTGCATAATCGAAAATTCATAAAATTATATAATTTAAAAGTTATAAGAAAAAAAGCAAAATAGAAATTAATAAAATTAATTATACTAGTATAAAAATAAAACTAAATTTTGAAAAGAAAAAAAACTTTATTGGCGATATAATTTTAGAAAGGGGTTTTATAAGGAAACCACTCATTTTTGTTAATACACCCATCAATACGCCTTGTACGGCGCTGTTCAAAAAGCTCACGGCTCGAAGCTCGCTTTAAAAAAGCTCGCTCGAAATCGGCTCGATTGTAAACGAGCCGAGCCGAGCTCGACTTGATTTCTAAATGAGCTGAGCCTGAGCTAGCCCCGTCTCGACTAGAGCTTGCTCGATAGGCACGTTCGATAGGCTCGAACTATTTAATTTTAATTTATTATATATATATATATATATATACATGCATATAGTTATCTAGTCCAAATATATAACACATGGGCTTTCTTTCTCAATTAAAAATCCATCCAGCCCAAATGCCCAATAAAATTATACAAAACTCAAACATAACATCAACCCTATCTGATATCTCACACTCTCTTCGCCCTAATTCTTCATAACATGACCAGCCGCTCATGACCAAACATAACATCGACCCTAATTCTTCAACCCTATAACTCATGACTAGCCGCTCTCTTCAACCCTAATTCTTCAACCCGATCTCACACTCTCCGTTGGTCGCTCATAGTACCAGGTGCTGCTGAATTTGCACTACCCTTCTCGACCCTTGTAGATGCTTTTGTAAGTTTATTTTATCTTTATTATCTACAAAACGTTTGCAACTTGATTGCTAAGTGTCTAGTTTGTACATTGTGATGTAGAAAGTAAATGAGAAATTAACAAAACTGGAGCATGAGAATTTCGGTAAGGCAAGTCCAATTCGAGCCAAATCGAGTCGAGCCGAGCCGGCTCGATTTAGAACGAGCCGAGCTTGAGCTCATATTTTTAGCTCGATTAAGGTTTGAGCTCGAGCCGAGCTAGCTCGAATGAATATCGAGCTTGAGCTGGCCTTGGTTCAGGCTCTGCTCGGCTCATGAACAGGCCTAGCCCCGTATAGGGCTATACGGGGCGTATAGGTCCCCATATATGCCCGGTATAGCCTTATACGGGGCAGGATGTATAGCCCTATATGGCGCATATAGGGGGTGTGTGGGTGTCCCTAGTAGGACCCTTTAGAAATGCATATCAACATGTTTTTCCAAAAGTTCAAGGTTGTCAGAAAAATCTAGACGGACTGTTAGGTTTTTTCAAAATCCGGTATCCCGGGGGAATATAGACACTTATCTTTACAAGATTGGTTTAAAACCTAGACGTTTCATTGTTTGAAATTAGTTGGGCCCATGAATGTTATGAACAAAGTGCAACCAGACTATTTTATAGACATAAACTACTTTTATCACATATGTTACGGGGGTTGTTTACATTTTTCGTTTCTAATATTTGTATTTTTTTTTTCCAGATTTTAATATTATTTATTGTAAGGAAGTTAATATACTTAATGTTTGATGATGAAATTACTTCACAAATAAATGAGACGTTATAATGTAACATCCCGAAATTTCTAAGAATAACATTTAATATATTATTTAATTATGATAGAAAAGTTTACTTGAGTTATTAGAAAAATAATAAAATAATAAAGATGGAAGAATAAGTAGGCTAATTAGATGTAATTAATTATGGACCAAAAATGAAAGATGGGCATAAGGATCATGGGTTTAAGGGAGTATAATACCCCTTAAAACCCTAATCCTTTCCATTTTCACACATCTCTACACCATAGCTTACACCATCAAAAATACACACTTCTCCAATTCCCGTTTTTGAGAAAACTACCCACAAAGACACTAAGATTCCTGAAGATCTAACCGTCGGATCAGTCTCAAATTTTAACTGACTTTTCATGGTATATAAATGAAGATTTCCACAGATTAGATCTTAGATCAGAGGTCGGGAAGTCCGGTTTTTATCAACAAAACAATAGCATCTCAAAAGTGAAGATTCCGACGACTGTAGCGGTGGTTTACGGAGAAGGCGAGCTGATTGGTTTGTAGATCGGGGCGAGATAGTTCCGTGGCCGCTTGAATCACTCAAATCGGAGTTCGTTTGATTTGGTTTTGGGCTTCTCGAGTGATTTCAGACAAAAACCTTAAAGGTACGTTTTTTGTTAAAAAAGCTTACTTTTCATGAACGGATTTACATGAAAATTGGTAGGATGATATATCGGGTCATGTTTATTGATAAAGTAATGAACTTGATAGTAAACGGGTTAGTTGGTTCGTTTCGTGTAAAACGAGTAGTGTTCGGTTTGTGAAAAAGACGGGTAAACGAGGTCAGTTTTGAATGAAACTTAGTAGGATAGTAAATCTGGTGTAGTTATACCATAAAAATGTAAATTGATGTTTATAATGGACTTAACGAACTCATGTATGTATACGGCTCGTAAAGAAACCCTAGATCTAACATTTGAATGTTTTAACTCGTAAAGGTTCAAGCTTTATGGATAAACGGGCTAGGTCTTAGCCGAAAAGGGATGTGGGAACGTTTATGGGTTGACACCATACCTTAATGAGGGTATAAATGTTAAAACATGTAATGAAATGATGATAAAAAGAACAAGTAACACCAGGTCATTCGAATACACTCTATTTGAATACAAGTTAGATTCGAATACACTGATCAAATTCGAATACCTTATGCATGTTTGAATACATACTCAGACTCGATTACAATGGACACTCGAATACAACTAATGGTTAGATTACAATGGCCTACTCGAATACAACGGATATATTCGAATACAAGGTGTAAGCTCGATTACATTTATATAACTCGATTACAATAAAGAGACTCGAATACAATACATATACTCGCTTACAATGAAGGATTCGCATACAAGGGGTACACTCGAATACATAGGAGGACCCGCATACATACATGCATTCGAATACATAATGTATTCGAATACAGGATATGTATTCGAATACATAATGTATTCGAATACCTTGCATGGTGTGCAAAGATACATTCTAAACTTCCATTCAAATAATGAGAAGGAGAAAGAAAGATTAAGCGAGTGTTTAGTATTCGATCACTAAAGGAAAGAAAGAGAGGAACATGTTGTATTCAAATACAAGGTATTTGAATACATTAGTATTTGAGGGTAAAATTATATTCTAAGTAAATTCTATTCTAAAACGAGACCATTAGAATAGACCAAAATTAGCCATTTTGGCTGAAATATGAATAATATGATTAGGACGAGTATTGATACACGTGATTAATATACAGTTAGCAGAGCTCAGTTAAAGAAAGGAATAACCGTGAACGGAGAACGAAAAAGGATCCAGGTGAGTTTCTAGCCCCATTTCCTTGTTATGTTTTCGGGGCTGTGTGCATACTCAATGTGATAGTTAATACACTTACCCTAAGTGGTAAGTGTATGCCATGTATGATTTATGTGATAGATATTATATTATTATTGTTTTGGATAAAAATCAGCTAAGGATAATGTATCCAAATCTGTCAAGTGAGGTATAGTGCTAACACGATAATAGTGAATGTGAAATCGAAATCTTGGTGAACACACTGATTTGATCACGAGGGAAAAAGCCCTTGAATACGATAATCTCACTTCGGTCAAAACTTAACAAGGTAATCTTTGATCGATTGACTTCGGTCAAGGATTCACGAGGTAATCTTTGGTCGAATCACTTCAGTCAAGGATCAACGAGGTAACCTTTGGTCGGATAATGCGTGATTATAGTAATATCTGGCACAAAAAACCCCCGGACGGTGAAAACTATCACCGTCGATTATATTTATAATAAAAGGTGGTTACAAGTGTTGTGGAGTTGATGATCGAGATTACAAAGTAAACTAGTGATTAGAGAGAGTTTATTGCTTCTGCTCTAGTGTGTGTGATGATACATGTGTCCTTCTACTGGATCATAACTCGATTATATAAGAAAATACAAATAACTACATTTCCTAATAATCCGGAAGTCTTCCACTAGCCACTCCCATGACTTTGACCACGTGCCAAAAGCTGTTCAGTAGCGAATTATGTGGAGGACCAGGTCTAGGAGCCGTTGCTCTTATTTAAACTTCAATCGTCATACAAAATTATCCATTAACAGCTATGTTGAATTAGGATCCTGGATCCATACTCCAGCTAGAGAATACTCCATGAGGATAATTGATGCAAGTACGTCTTAGAATTGTTACACCTGTCTAACACATCACCATACTAAACGCAATCATTAGTAAACAAATAATACCTAGGATCGTTGATCCTTTATGCCCTGATACATATCTCAAGGATAATCTATCCATAAGACAATTAAGAATTAAGGATCCTTAGCATAAAATTCACGCCCTAACAATTGCCCCCAAAATGGCGGGTGACAGTGGAATACAGCTGTCATTTTGAAATTCAAAATTACTGCGAAAACTGATAGATGGGAAGGTTTTGCCAAAATATTTACCATTTAGCCCCCAGGTTAATTATAACCGTCTATATATGCCGCCCTATATATTTGATTATAAACATACCTCCATCCGACGCATCAGGTATCCTTCTTACCCTTCTCTCTTATTTTCTTTAATCATGTCTGCTGCTTCGTCTTCTTCTCCATCTCCCTCTAAACCTTCCGAACAAACCTCCGATGGCTCCGAGTTATCGGAAATGGAACCCCAATGTTTGCTGGCCAACCCGTCTACTGAAATCTGCAAACTCACGGATCCAGAGGTCGATGACTTTCGCACACTGTTTCCTCCGTAAACCTTATCCCGACTCTATGAATCCCGTGTCAGATGCGATGTATATTCCAAGGTTTGGGTCTGCTTTCCGGCGACTCCATTTCTGATCGGCTATAAGTACCCTTTTCCGTCTTTTACTCAAAGCTTCTTCGATTCTACCGGCATATCCTACATACAGGCTATGCCGATGATTTGGAGGGTTCTCATCACAATCGAGAGAATCATAGAGGAACAGAAGATTGATTTTGGCCTTCCAGAGTTATCACATTTGTATACCCTTACTACCCATGGTCCTGCTCATTTTTTCTTCAAATCCAAGCCCCGACAACCTCACCCGTTATTAAAAGTCACCTTAAACGATTCCTGTGGAGGAACCAGTTCTTCTTTGTAAAACGTGACTCTATAGTAGGAGGAATCGATCTTCCTTCAAAATGGGTTAGAAAGGGTAGGATCCTGGATCCTTAAGAAATAGCAGGATCCTTGATGCTTTGACTGGAATTCTGAACTTTCTTTTTTGTTTGCAGTTGACAACTTTGCTTCTTTAGGCAAGTTACCTGGCACAGAAGAAAAGACAAAACGGTTCTTAGCATTGGATACCGAAGTTAGGACCTTTCAAGCTCAATTTTTGAAGGTTTTTGTGATATCTCCTCAAGTTCAAGCATGTCAAGTAAGTTAATAATTTTAATATAAATAAGATTAGAATAAGACAACTTATATGATAACATTTTTCCTTTTCAGGTGCCAAGAAGTCCCAGAAGTCAGCCGACAAGTTCTCCCTCGAAGACATCGACTGCATGATAACCTCTCCTGTTGTCAAGAAGGAGGCTACAAAGGCGGGCACTAGTTCTGAGCCCAAGACTGCAAGGACCAGGGCCAAGTCCGCGGCTTCCAAGAGGAAAAGATCCTTTGATCCTGAGACCCATTACGACATTGTCCTCTCTGTAAGTATCCTGTATCCTGACACTCTGAATTATAGGATCCAATATCCTTCTGATTTTGAGTACTCTGTTGTGTGTAGGCAATGAATACTTTTAAAGAGCACTATGAAAAGATTATTGGCCAAGTGAGTGACAAGCTGTCAGGGTTAGGGAAAGCTGTGGTTGCCAAGGATAAGGCCATGATCCAGCTCTCCAAGGAGAAGAAACAGTTGGAGGATCAACTATCCTTAGCCGAGGCCCAATGTCAAGAGGCAGTGGAGAAGGCTACGGATGAAGCCAAGGTGTGGGCTGCCAGGTCGGTATTCCAGGCGCGGATCAAGATGGCGAAGGAGGCCGGTGATCCCGCTTTTGACAAGTCGGCCTAGGACGTGAAGAAGTGGAAGGCTGCTCTTGACGATCTTGGTGGTGAAGATGACGAGGAGATGGCTGAGAACACCGAGGCTGGGACCAGTGGCGTTAAGGAGGCGGTTGAAGCTGGTAAGGGAGAAGGTGATGTTGTGGTTGAAGATGCAGCTTAAGTGGGCAATGAAGGATATTAAAGACAAGGCCCGAGCCCACTTTTTATTTTATTTTATTTTGTGTTGGTGTTTTAATGAACAATTGCTATGGTCTGTAATAAACAATAGTATTTAGGATAAAGGATCCATGATCCTTAAGACAATTGGCGGGGATGAAAAAGGTGGAGGGGTCCTCTGTTTGTGGGGATGAAGCCTTTGTTGCCCCTATTTTTTAATTTTCCTGCACTTATGAACTGTTAGTAACTCTCACTTAACCCAGATGGATGGTCCATCTTTTGCATGTTGAAGTCCGGGTTAAGAATTTTGGATAAGTCCTGGCGGCTTGTCTTAATCAATATATAAATCTTTTGACTATTTAATTGTTGTTTATATTTAAAAGATTGTTAGATATAACTTTAGCATTATTGATAGTTTTGAAAAATAATCTTAAGTAAAATATTTTCAGGATAAAAGATCCTTATGACAATTATTCAGGAAAAAATATCCCTAAAGAACAAATAGTAGAATAAAATATCTTTAATAGTTGATAAAAATTTTATAAAAGAATTCCCTCAATGGGAAAATTTTAGGATAGAGTATCCTTAAAATAGGTAAAACTTTTAGTAATAAAATAACTTTAAGGGAATATCCTTCTAAGTTGAATTATCCAAAATTATTGCAACCAATATGACACATAAGTTAATTAACAGAGATCATACCAGAAGGTCTAGATAGACCTAAGTTACCAGAAGTATTGAACTCTCAATGATAGCTTTAGGATCTGGGATCCTTAGATTTTTGATCTTCACAAAGAACTTAGAAAATCTATTGCAAAAAATTCATAATGTTAACTGGGATCAAACCCATTAAGCTGGGGACAAGCCCAAACAATATACTGGGGACAAGCCCGTGCAACTGGGAACAAGCCCGTGTAATCTGGGGACAATGCCGTGTAATTTGGGGACAAGCCCGTGAACTGGGAACAAGCCCAAACTGGGGACAAGCCCAAAAACTGGGGACAAGCCCAAACTTGAGATAACGTGAAAACGTTATAAACCGGTGGTATGGTACGTCTATCATATATCATAGGATCCTCCATATAGCCGAAGATAACGAAATTGCCAGCCACTAAGCGTGTACTGGTCCCGCTGCCCCTGACTATATGTTGGATAGCGTGCGCTCCAGGCGAGAGTGTAGAAACTCTATTTATAAGAAAGGTGAAAACCTTTAAACCGTAGGGGATATGACCATCAGGGGTCATATCCAATCGTGGGCTAGGCCAGAGAAATAGGATAGTACCTCAAATGTAAAGGAGAAGTGGCCAACCTCTTGAGCAACAAATTATTTATTATAATCCTGCATGGTTACTCAAACTCGGAAAAAATAAAATGTTGATTACATATTATCCTTAAATTAACAATAACAATTCAAAAAGAATAACTGATTAGATAGATGTTACCGATTTTGGGATCCATGATCCTTTAAGGACAATAGATCCTGATAAAAAAAAATATCTCTTGAGGTGGATGACATTCCATTCTCTCGGTAACCTGTTGCCTTCCATTGTGAGCAAATGATATACCCCCTTTCCTGCCTCCGACTCAATTTGATAAGGTCCTTCCCATTTGGGTGCTAACTTTCCATCAGCCAGATTGGTTGTGTTTTGGAAGGCTTTCCTCAACACTAGATCTCCTTCTTGAAATCTTCTGATTCTAATATTTTTGTTGTATGCCCCAGCTACCCTTTGTTGATATGCTGCCATCCTGATCTTGGCTAGGTCTCTGAGTTCTTCTATAGTATCCAAGTCTTCAAGAAGGGTTTCTTCATGGCTTCAGGATCACGGATGCTCGTTCTTGCCGTAGGAACCACCATTTATGTGGGAATTATTGCTTCTGATCCAAACACCAATGAGAAGGGTGTTTGGCCTGTTGCATTTTTAGGCGTAGTCCTGTCTGCCCAAAGAACATAAGGAAGTTCTTCAGCCCATTTTCCCTTCTTGGATCCTAGCTTCTTCTTTAGATTGTTGATGATGATCTTGTTGCTAGACACTGCTTGACCATTGGCTTGAGGATGAACCAGAGTGGAAGTAATCATTTTGATGCCCCAATTTTCACAAAAGTTAGTAGTTCTACTCCCGATAAACTGGGAACCATTATCACAAACAATTTCAGCAGGAATACCAAATCTAGTTATAATATTTTGTTTAATAAAAGATATCACTTCCCTTTCTCGGACTTGTACGAATGTTTCTGCCTCAATCCATTTGGAGAAGTAGTCAGTCATAGCAAGCATAAAGACCTTTCCACCTGGTGCTTTTGGTAGCTTGCCTACAATATCCATACCCCATTTCATGAAAGGCCATGAGGAGGATATAGGATATAGAGGCTCCGCTGGCTGATGAAGGATGTTTGCATGTCTTTGACAAGCATCACATTTCCTTGAATATTCCACTGCATCCTTCTTCATTGTTGGCCAGAAGTATCCAGTTCTGAGTATTCTGAAAAATAACGCTCTTCCACCTGTGTGATTGCCGCAATCTCCTTCATGAAAATCCTTGAGTACTTCTTGGATCTCAGGATCCTCAATGCATCTGAGATATGGACCTGCAAGAGATTTCCTATATACCATATCATTTAAGAAAATATATTGGGATACCTTGAGTTTGAAGGACTTGGGATCTTCTATGGCTGGAATTTCTCCAGTCTGAATGTAGTTCTTGATAGGATGGATCCATGATCCTTTGCAATTTGAGGATAAAGGATCCCAGAGTACGATTTCTTTATCATTAGTTATCTCTCCAACTTCCTTTTCTCCTATTGCTGGTGAGAGAATGTGAATTATTGGGATTTTCAAATCCTCAGGAATCTTCAAAGATGAGGCTAAGTTTGCCAAGGCGTCTGTCCCAGCGTTTTCTTCCCTCGGTACCTGTGTAATACTAAATATTTCGAAGGATTTCAATAATTCCTTCGCAACATCTAAATATTTAATTAGTTTCTCACCTTTAACAGCATACGAGCCATTAAAGTGGTTAGTTATCAATAAATAATCTACATAAACTTGAAGATACCTGATCCTCAAGCTTTTGGCTAATTGCAAACCTGCGATCAGAGCCTCATACTCTGCTTCATTGTTTATTGCTTGGAACTCACAAGCTATGGACTGGGGTAATATGTCCCCCTGTGGCGATTTCAGTAGGATCCCCAATCCTGTTCCTCTTACATTGGAAGCACCATCGGTGAAGAGTTTCCAAGGATCCTTGGTCTTTTCCAGTTGTTGGACCTCCAAGTCAGCTTCTTTTTGTTGATCACTAGTGAAATCAGCCACAAAGTCTGCCAGTGCTTGAGACTTGATTGCTGTTCTTGGCTCATATTGGATATCATATGCACTTAATTTTACAGCCCACTTGGCCATTCTACCAGATAACTCTGGTTTTCTAAGAACATTCTTCACTGGATAATTAGTTCTCAAAATAATAGGATGACTTTCAAAATAATGTCTCAATTTAGTAGAAGCCATAATGAGTGCAAGAATTAACTTTTCTAAATGAGAATACCTGGCTTCCGCATCTAGAAGACTTTTACTTACATATTAAACGGGATGCTGTTCACCTTCATGATCCTTTACCAAGACGGCACTTACTGCGTTTCCTGAGACAGCTAAATACAGGTATAAGGATTCTCCATCCACAGGCTTCATTAGAGCTGGAGCTGAGGATAAGTAATCCTTCAAGGCTGTAAGCGCAGCCTCATGCTTTTCCATCCATTCAAACTTTTTATTCTTCCTAAGGATGTCATAGAAGTCCTTGCACTTCTCGGAGGATCTTGAGATGAACCTATTGAGAGCAGCTATTCTTCCTGTGAGACTTTGGACATCCTTTGTGTTTGTAGGAGATTTCAAATTGAGGATGGCTTCAATCTGCTCGAGGTTTGCTTCAATTCCTCTTTTAGTCACCATATATCCCAGAAATTATCCAGCCTTAACACCATAGTGGCATTTTGACAGATTCAATTTCATGTTATATTGGTCGAGGATATTAAATGCATTCTCGAGGTCTCTAAGGTGATCCTCAGCTTTCTTTTATTTTACCACCATATCATCTATGTAGACCTCCATAGTCTTACCCAACTGATCCTTGAACATCATGTTGACTAATATTTGGTATGTTGCCCCTACATTTCTTAGTCCAAACAGCATAGCGGTATAACAGTTTATGCCAGTAGGAGTCATGAATGCTGTATCCTCTTGATTGGATGGTTCCATCTGAATTTGTTGAAATCCAGAGGAAGCATCCATAAAGGTAAGCATTTCATGTCCTGTCGTCGCATCCACCATGGAATCTATACGTGGTAATGGGAAAGGATCCTTGGGGCATGCCTTGTTTAAATCTGTGAATTCGACACACACCCTCCACTTTCCATTCTTTTTTGAAACAACGACCACATTAGCTAGCCATCGAGGATATTGAACCTCTCTGATCATACCGGCCTTAAGAAGTTTTTCAACTTCTTCTTGTATGATCTTGTTCCTCTAAGGAGCGAATTTCCTTCGGTTCTGATGGACGGGTTTAACAGATAAATCAAGGCCGAGTTTATGAGTGATTACCTCTTTTGAAATACTTGTCATGTCCGAGTGCTTGAAGGCAAAAGTAGATCTTCTTTGCCCTAAGAAGGATATTATATCCTCCTCAATCTTACTGGGGATACTGGATCCTAAGAACACCTTTATTTCTGGATCCTCGGCGTCCAATGATACTTCTTCAAGGTCTTTCTCCCGAGCTTCTAGCATGTCCCTAGGATGTTGCTGTAATTGCTATGCTATGGTTGGCTTGGCTGTTGGCTTCATTGATGATGAATAATAGTTCTTGGCCTCCGCTTGGTCACCCACTATCTTTACAACTCCCCAAGGAGTAGGTAGCTTCATGCATTGGTGATAAGTTGAGGCTACAGCCTTCATTCCATGGAGCCAAGGCCTACCTAAAATAACATTGCAACAGGAAAGGTTATCTATAACACAAAATTTTTGGTATGAATTTAACCCTTCGATATAAATTGGGAGGTTGATGTCCCCCAGTGTCTTCTTGGTTTCGCCACTGAAACCGACTAGCACCGAAGTTCTAAAAATGATTTCTGAATCCGGGATGTTCATCTTCTTAAGGACATCATGTTGGATAATGTTGACCGAGCTGCCACCGTCTACTAGGATCCTGCGTACATAATGGTTAGAGATAAATAAAGTAATAATCAAACCGTCGTGATGAGGATCCTGAATGTTCATCTTGTTTTCCTCATCGAAGAAGATTCTCTTGTCTGTTGTTAAGGTGGTTGACACTATTGGTCGATCTCCGTTATCCATCTTTATCTCTTTGGCAAGTCTTTTTACAGCAGAGAAAGAAGTTCCACATATGTCTGAACCTCCGGAGATGAATTTGACCGTCTGCATATCCAGCTTATCCTTATGAGGATCCTGGATCCTTGAATTGAAAAAGATTCTCTGACCAGTCACTCGAGTAGTGGGGATGAGCGATCTTCTATCATCGTCCAATTCGAATTCTACTACGGGATTTTCTTTTATAGCACAAGAATCTTGAAATAATTCGTAGTCCCTGGAGACAAAGTTGATCACATGAGCATCTGGCGGTGGTGGTGTTGCTTTCTGTGGAAGGTCTTCAGGATCCTGGATCTTGGACTTTTTCCTTCCCAAGAGTTCTTTAAAGTGACCCTTGCTTAGGAGGTATCCAATTTCCCTCCTTAAGCCGATGCAGTCGTCTGTCGTGTGGCCAAAGTCTTCATGGAAGGCGCACCACTTAGACTTGTCCTTGAAGCCGACAGTCTTCTCATTCTTTCGGGGCCACCTCGCTTTTTCTCCCAGATCCTTCATGGCACAGATCAACCCATGAGTGTCCACAGAGAAACAATAGTCGGAGATGCAAGGATAGTCTTCATCGTCATCTCCTTCTTCAACTGCCCGTACGTTCTAATTGTTGAACTTGGTGTACGGCTTCGAATTGTTGTTCCTGTTCCAGGATCCTTTATTCTTTTCGGGGGTTTCTTGTTTTTTTTGTCCCCCAAGACGATCCTGGATCCTTCTGTCTTCTTCCAACCGGATGTATCTTAATGCCATGTTTCTGACTTCGTCTAATGTCCTGCATGGAGTCATCACTAAATCATCATAAAAAGGGGAGCTCTTCTGAATTCCCATATTGAATGCTTCAACAGCAGTAGTCATGTCAAGATTTGGGATTTCTAGAGCTTCCTTGCCGAACCTGGTAACGAAATCCCTAAGGGATTCATCACTAGGTTGGATAACACGATATAAATCACTGGTTAACCTCTCAAATTTTCGACTACAGGAAAATTGAGTGTTAAATAAGTTAACTAAGTGAGAGAAAGAAGTAATCGAAAAAGGAGGAAGACTTAGCAGCCATTTTAGAGCGGCTCCCGTTAGTGTGGATCCAAAGCCTTTGCATAGGCAAACTTCTTTGAGTCTCTCCGGAATAGGATTGATCTCCATCCTTTCCCTATACTGTGCTACATGTTCTTCAGGATCAGTGGTCCCGTCGTAAGTCTTCATATTCGGAGTCTGGAACCGCTTCGGAATTTCAGCATCACAGATAGGCGGAACAAATCTGGATACTTTGTGGCTTCCCTCAGGTATCTCGGGGATTGGTCTTATGACTCCGGGAACACTGGATATCATATCCTTGAGCTTCTGCAGCTCCTTGGCCATAGCTTGGTTGATACCTGCATCCTGCATGGAACCACGGTTACCATCTTAGGGTAAAGGATCGTACAAGTTACCTCTTTGCTGTGTGAAGGTTCGCATCTCGGATGAGTAGATGGGATAAGAGGAGTCTGCGATAAGAGTTTGTCCTCCAGAGGCTATGGTCTGCACGGGGATTATGTCTCCTTCATGGACTTTAGAGGATCATTGATGTTGGAAGCCTGAGGATCCTTGATTCAGAAAGAAGGATCCTTGATTCGGGATGAAGGATCCTTGAGGTTGGGTACCATAGGATCCTTGTGGAAGGATGGCTGATCCTTGCCGATAATATGAGGATCCTTGATTCTGCTGACCCATGGATCCTTATTGGAGGTTAGTCGACCTTGGCTGATCTAACGAGAAACCTTGAGCCTGTTGGCCATGGACCTCTGTTGAAGGATAGATGATCCTTGCTGAAATAGCGAGGATCCTTGGGCCTGTTGACCCATGGACCCCTATTGAAGGATAGATGGTCCTGGCTGAAATAGCGAGGATCCTTGGGCCTGTTGACCAATGGACCCATGTTGAAGGATAGATGATCCTTGTGAGAACTGAGCCATGGATTCTGGATTGGTGAAATCTAGTATCCTTGGCATCAGGGGGGTGAGATCCTCTGATGGACTCTTGTTCTTCTTGAGATATTCTATCTCACGGAGGATCCTCTGGTTGGTCTTGTTCTGCTGCTCCATGTATGCTTTAACATGCGAAAACATAGATGAAACAACACTGTTAGTATTAACCACCGGGGCAGCAACAACGGTTTTTGAGCTCTGGAAGACTGGTAGTTGCGTCTTGTTCCCAGCAGCAGCAGGCCGTTGCGTTCCCGTGATTGGCGGAGGCATCGGTGGCAAAGTCCTTGATGAGAGAAGAACCGTAGCCGGCATGGTTGATGAAATAGAGGTTGATTGAGAGGCCATTGATAGTGATATGGGTATGAAAAAGTTGAGAAAGATAGGGATAATATGGATTATAGCACCAATTGCCACACGGTGGGCGCCAAATTGTTTTGGATAAAAATCAGCTAAGGATAATGTATCCAAATCTTTCAAGTGAGGTATAGTGCTAACACGATAATAGTGAATGTGTAATCGAAATCTTGGTGAACACACTGATTTGATCACGAGGGAAAAATCCCTTGAATACGATAATCTCACTTCGGTCAAAACTTAACAAGGTAATCTTTGATCGATTGACTTCGGTCAAGGACTCACGAGGTAATCTTTGGTCGAATCACTTCGGTCAAGGATCAACGAGGTAACCTTTGGTCGGATAGTGCGTGATTATAGTAATCTCCGGCACAAAAAACCCCCGGACGGTGAAAACTATCACCGTCGATTATATTGATAATAAAAGGTGGTTACAAGTTTTGTGGAGTTGATGATCGAGATTACAAAGTAAAATAGTGATTAGAGAGAGTTTATTACTTCTGCTCTAGTGTGTGTGATGATACATGTGTCCTTATACTCAATCATAACTCGATTATATAAGAAAATACAAATAACTACATTTCCTAATAATCCGGAAGTCTTCCACTAGCCACTCCCATGACTTTGACCACGTGCCAAAAGCTGTTCAGTAACGAATTATGTGGAGGACCAGGTCTAGGAGCCGTTGCTCTTTTTTAAACATCAATATTCATAAGAAATCATCGATTAACAGCTACATTGAATTAGGATCCTGGATCCATACTCCCGCTAGAGAACACTTCATGTGGATAATTGATGCAAGTACGTCTTAGAATTGTTACACCTGTCTAACACATCACCATACTAAACGCAATCATTAGTAAACAAACAATACCTAGGATCGTTGATCCTTTATACCCTGATAAATATCTCAAGGATAATCTATCCATAAGACAGTTAAGGATTAAGGATCCTCAACATAAAATTCACGCCCTAACAATTATTATGAATGAAAGTTTGCCAGTACGTGAATGATCTTCGGATATTGAACGTATTGCCAAGGAAGATATGTGGATGAAGTACGAATGTATATGAAATATGATTATGTATGAAAGGTATATGTATGATATGTGAGTATGTATGAATGTTAAGGGAAGTATGTATAGAAGTATAGAATGCTATGGGTATGTGAAGAAAGTATGCACGAGTGTGGTTGAATGAAAGGATTAGACCCTAATAATATCTGAGATAGAGAAGAGAGGGACCAGACCCTAATAAAATCTGAGATAGACAAGGAAGGAGGGATCAGATCCTAATAATATCTGAGATAGAGAAGTAAGGGTTCAGACTCTAATAATATTTGAGACAGAGAAGTGTAGGTTCCCAGCCGGATCTACACGAGATATCGCGTTCTACGTAGGTGCGGAATCCCTACGTAAGACGTTACGAGCGTAGAAGACTATACGATTAAACACGTTACAATAAACACAAACACGTTATATTGCAACCGTTAACACGTGATACTATGATCACTGAATACAAACTCTCTGACTCGAATACACGAATAACAAACTCTCTCTTGACTTGTTTCTCAGCCGTAACCTAGCTGAATATATAGGCGACAACTTCGCCTGGTAAGTTCAGGCGAAGTTGTTCCTAACTTCGCTTGTCTAACAAGTTCACCCATATCAGCGAACTTGTTAGCAACTTCGCTTACATACAAAACATAAATCTAACTAACACGATTACAGACACTTGACACTGAACTACTGACATCTTGCACCAACAGACTCCCCCTTGGCAGTAGCTTCATCTCTTTAGCTTCAAACACGTGTCTTGTAATCTTCAACAATCTTGCATCTTCATCTTGAAGCATGAACTCCTTCGCGTACACAAACTGATACAATTCTTTGATATTTCTTCGCTTCGTCTTTCCAAGCAGGAATATAAAAGATTTTCTTCTCATTCAGCACCTGCAGATCAGCTTGCGACAAGTTCACTAGATGCATCGGATCATAAACTCTTAGCAGCTCTTGTTCATCTTCGTCTTCCATCACTGCTTCAGCTGTTTCACAATCAACATACCACCACTTTAGATCTTTGAGCACATCCTTGGGCATCTGTTTCATCGGCACTTCTTTAAGGCACCGGATCGGCTTATACTTCATAATCATCCAAGGTTTTCCATCTGCTCTCAAACCTCTATCCTTGTCTTCAACAAGTTTTCCCTTTTGTGGTTTCAACAGCTCAAATTTCTTCTCTTTTATACTCTCTTTCCACACAATTTTCCCAATAACTCTAGCCATATTATCATCACTTCTTTTAATCAACCCCAATCTGGCTAAGCCTTTCACTTCACATTCTGGCAGTGTATTCAACGATCTTAACAGTCTTTGAAATACTGAACACCGTCATATCTCTTAATCACGAAGAGCCTCAACTGCTCATCATATATCCAGCAAATAATCCCTTTCTTCCCTTCAGCATAACCTTTAATGTTGTAACTCTTCTTAAACATTGTAGGAACCGCTGGTTTCTTCGTTTTGATGAACCACTGAGCATAGCCTTCTTTCCATCTAGGCTGCTCTTCCCATTCAGATTCATCACTTGCCATCTCTTTACTCATATCTGCTTTCTCAACATCTGGAATGTCATGCTCAATATTTTCCTCAACTATCTCTCCCTCTTCTATCTCATTATCAATCACAATCTCTTCACCAATCTTCTCTATCTCTTCCACTGGTAATACATCATCATCACCAACCAAATCATCATCAATCTCCTCAACTTCCACTACCACCACATCATCACCACCAGATGCTGTTGTCGACTCCCCCTGAGTTGTGGAAGTTCCAAGAGCTTGATCAGTTCTTGGCAACTCACCACCTGCATCTTTCGACGCATTGGGATCATCGTCTCGATCATTTCGTCTCTTGGTCCTCAACTCATCGCCTTTACAGCTCGTCTCCCCCTGAGATGCTAAGAACTCCTTCAGAGCATCTATGATTTTTCCATGTTCTACCAGCAGGGACGACTGCATCTGATTCTCTGCAACTAGGCGTTGAATAGCCTGGGTCTGGATAAGATTAATCTTGGACTGCTCTGCCACGACCCGTTCAAGTGCTGCTATTCGTTCTGAGTCTGATAAGGTTGCATCTAAATCGAACCTCATATGTGATATATCTTGAGTGTATTGAGGAGGGATTTCCGATGTCACCGGGACCTCAGAAGTAGAAATAGACGTAACCCCAGGTGGTATCGTCACCGGTAACCCTGCAGTGGCCACAACAGTCGACTCGATTGTGCCACGACCTCCGTTGGAGTAACAGTCGGAGGCGGCAACGAAACGATCTCAGGAGCCGAAAGTTGGAAAGTAGTGGGTGGGAGGCCAAATGATGAGGAGGTAGCCACCACGGGAACATCCGTAGATCTTGGCCTTGTAACCTGTAATGATGAGGGAACCATTGTCATACCGGATAGTGATGGTGGAGTGAAACGTACCACCCTCGAGCTCTCACCGGCTCCCGATCCAACACCTATCCGTTCCCTTCTTGACCTCCGGATCAACTGTTGTACCTCTTCTTCATAATCTGACTCGCTGTTATCATCAGCTCTCTTTCTTTTCCCATGAGTCCGTTCATGTGTTACCAAAATCCGTCTTGCTTCGGCCACTTCATCATCAGAATCTGAGCCTGCCACCGTTGTAGCTGCCCTAGTAACATTCACACCCGAAGCACGTTCAACCGAAACCTGTACATTCTCCTCTGGATCAACCCTTTCCATGTCAAAAAATCCTTGACCGCCAAACGCTGCGTCAAAGTCAACGTTCTCCTCCGGTGACACAACAGGAGCAGCATGTATAGCTTGAGGTGCTCCTGCCTGTTGTGGTGCCGGGTCCCTAAACTCATCCCCACGAGCAGGCACATACCCCGGATTGATCAAGTACCCAAAAAGTGGAGTATGGCGAGGACGGAGCTCAGGTTTGCTCCTCACACTTGAAGATCTGCATTGGGCGAAGATTCTTTTGTTCACACTCTCTACATATCTGATTGGACGGCGCTGAGGTAGCGTTGGAGCAACATGATTCAAGATCATTTGTAGAAATCTTGGATACATGATAAATCTCTCACTCACCATCGCTCTTCTCTGACGATCAATCTCATAAAAGACCATTTGACTAAAGCTGTATCGCTTGTTGTAAGTCAGAGCAATCATCGCCGACTGCATGGTCGCGCCCATGCCATCAGTGCCCGCCTTTCTCCCTGACATGCATACAATCATGACATGCATGAGAAAGCGCCACTGGTCAAGCAAAAACCCTTTCCTTCTCTGCGTATCCCCCAAGGGACCAGAGTATCCCATCCTCAAAAACGCTCCATCACGGAAAGGAGCCACAAACTCTCCCGGATTTGTTCTGAAGAGAACTGAACAATCTGATTGTTGACTGTTGCGCGCATCACCGGGGGTTCGACTCTACAGTCATATTCCATGGTCTGCCAAAAATCCTCAATGTTGGGTAAGGATATCGGCAGAGTTGTTGTAATCGCGTGGAATATCCGCGAGCGTAAAAGAAATGTGATGATTTCGCGGAAATCATCAACTCCGCTCGCCTCCGGGTCTAATGTTATATACATGTTGTGACCCGGGAAGAACTGTCTTTGGTTATCACCTCCGTCATCACCGACTGCACCACCTGCTCCAGCAACAGCAGCCATATCTGCAACAAACAGGTTAAGTTAGATAAACGTCAAAGCAAATCACAAGTTCGCCTGTTACTATGAGCGAAGTTGTGATCTATTATGTAAAGGCGAAGTTAAAGGTGGGGCGAAGTTGGGAAACAACTTCGCTTCAACTTGAACTTCGTCTGATAACTGTTAAGTAAAATGGTCCAGGCGAAGTTAAAGAGAACTTCGCCTAACCACAACATCGCCTCCTAAACTGTTTCAAAATTAATTATCTGGCGAAGTTAGACCTCAGGCGAAGTTACGGATAACTTCGCCTAAACTGTAACTTCGCCGAATTCGAATCGGCAACAGTTAGGTTTATCGAACGACGTGTAGATGATGAAATTGGAGATCGAGGACTCCGTAACACATGATTTTATGAAGTTTTTGACGTTCAAGTAAATTACTACCACGTAATAACAAGTTTGAAATCGGGTGTTTAAGGTTCGAAAGAACGAGGTCGTTAATCGAGTCGAAACGACCGATGATTAACCTCAATAGACAGAGATTATACGATAAAAGAACCCTACACACCTTGAAATCGGATTGAATCGAAAGAAAGTTAACACAGATTGAAGAACGATAAGTTCGCTTAGGTTATACGGAGATAAGTTCGCTGAGATTTGGAAAATAATGAATCGTCTGACCTTAAAACTTCTTTATATAGAGTCAAAGTTAGTACAGGCGAAGTTATCGATAACTTCGCCTATTCCAGGCGAAGTTATGAACAAGTTCGCCGGTGTTTACAAAACAAACCCCTATACTTTGAACAATTTTCAATAAAGTTTTAAAAACTTCCTTTAAAGCGTTAAATGATACGATCAAGACCAAGTAACCACGTATAAAATAATACAACTACATAAGTAGAAAAACTTTTAAAATAAAGTACACGGGATCAAATTTCAGTCTTGACAGGGACTACCATGTTTTAGAAAAGATCCGAACAGGAATCATACAAATTACGTGACTGTCACACAGATCCGTGTTCAGCGGTATTATGACATAAAGAAACAGGTTGTAAGCAGGTAATATACTTAAAATGGTTTTCATCGTTTATGTGATACGAGTTAGGTTCAATTAAGCTCAAAACTTAAGTGGGCAACAACTCAGAGATTATGATGCCTCCTATCTATTCTCAAAGCGTATTTGGCTTTCCCCAAGTCACCCCGAATTGACCTCGACCCGTAGTGTCTGATTAAGTAGTAATTACTCTTCGATCTTAGACTCTGCTTCCCGTTCACCTTCTTGCGTCTTGATTGATAATCATTAACATTATGAACTCTAGAATACATTTTTTTTAACATGTATATACACAACTTCAAGTAGAAAACAACTGCAAGTCCCGAATCTGGATCACTGCAGTGTCTTGACACGCTATCTTCACGGGAATCAGAACACTCACGGGCTCGTGTATGACTGGGTAATCGCTTTTCTGCCTATCATTCGGAAAGATATGTACGAAGACATGCACAACTCTTAAGGAGTTTCCACATAAAATCGAGTAGATTTAGTTAGTATCACTTCTACTTTTACGCACCATAAAAAGCTACCATGACATACAATGACTGTTCTAAAGTCTTTTAGGCCTAATAACTTCACTAGTTAAGCACACAGAATCAGTATATCTATCACTTTCCAAGGTTGGATCAATTTTCTGTTAACATAGTAAAGAAACTTCTTACGAAGTAGTAGACTTGAAAAATAATTTCATCTCTCGGAAAGAAAAATTTAACTTCAATCGCCCCGACCAAATCAAAGTCTTCAAGTAAACGGCTCTCCCGAAGATCCAATGGATCAGCTGGACCGACCACATACAAGTATGTGTCCTTCTAACTAAGTATGATCGATTAATTTTCAGCAAAAGAATAAAAACACATCATAAACCGCCCCGATCACTTTCAGTCATCTGGTTAATGGCTATCCTCATATTCTACAAGTAGAAATGAGGACCAAACATATCCGAAGATATGTCCTTCAAACTGAAGTAACCGACATAATTCTAAGCGATAGGGACGTTTTTTTTTTTTTTTTTTTTAAACAAAAACACACGATACGGTTACTCGGGATTGATCATCCCATTCAGCTCAACAAGGTTTTGACATGGTAGTTCATTTTCCGAAGATGAATATGCCCCATTCTTCTATGCCATATCTCGGACTCCGATTCAGTTGCTTTTGACAGAAGACACGATTCTTCTGTGGCCATCTCAGTTGACCTCATATCAATGATATACGTATTATTCACTCTTGGAGCCTTCATAACAATCCAATCCTCTGGTATCTTGAAACCAGGATATAGCACGATCGCCTTATTCTTTGTAAAATGTACGGTGTACTCTTTGTCACAGATCTGCGAAACACTCAGCAGATTGTGCTTCAGTTCTTCAACGAAATTTACTTTCTCTAACGTCATCTTCTCGTTAGTCACAGTCCCAATTCCTGTGATCCTTCCACCGCTCTCTCCTGCGAAACTCACTCTTCCTCCTTGAACAGGTTTCCAGTCGTGTAACAATTTCTTGTTACCCGTCATGTGCTAGGAACAGCCGCTATCCACAACCCATTGATTGTTGGCAGCCCTGTTCAACTGTTCCTGCACGATTAAAGCAGATGATTAAAATCTGGGGACCCAAGACCGATTGGTCTTGGGTCGATACATCCCGTACCTTGGCTGTCCAAAGTTAGTATCATAATAATTTCTGTGAGTCCTAACAGGATACCTTCTTGTGGATTGTCTATGAGGCCATCCAAACCGTCTTGAATTAAATGAATTATTACTTATGGTTTGGTTGTTAGCAGTAAAAAACTGAGACCTATCTCTTTGAAAACCTTGATTAGTCCAATTTCTGAATTTTGATGGGTTTTCATTTTTACTATTAAATTGATTACTGTTAGTTCTTTTCTCAGATTTTGAAGGCCTCACACCTCTGAATTTCTGCTTCAGAGGGCAATCAGCAACAAGGTGTCCTAATTGATTACATCTGAAATAACTCCTGTGTTCAACTTTCTTTTCCATAGTTGTTTTAGATGTTGAGGCTGTATTACTGCCCGTTTGTCTCACATATGGTGGGACATACGGGTTTAGTGGAGACTTCTTTTCAGGTGTTTTATTTTTTTCTCCACTTTTGGTAACACTTTCTCTTGTTTTGTCTCACTCGACTCAGATGACTTGTCCGAGTTTGATGAGACAGTACTCGGAGCAGAAATCTTAACACTAGTAACATGCTTACTTGTTTCGCCTTTACTAACTTCTGGTTCTTTAATCGTTACCTTAACCGGAACTGTCTGACCATAGTCAACATCAACAGATTTCTGATTACTAGGGTCATAAGTGTAATTATGATTGAAAGGTGGTGGAACTTCATGATAACCAATTCCTCCCCTTTTTGGGGAACCTTGATCACTAACGAGGTGATCAAGTATAGCGGAGGAATTTCTGAATTGCTCAAGTTTCCTGTTAAGTTCCACCACTTTCACCTGGTGATCAGCTATCTGTTTATCCCTTTCAGCTATTAGTTTGGTTTTCTCTTCTAGCCCTTCATAGCTAAGATCAATCACTTGAATTTTTTCAGCAAGCTTTGCTTTAAGACTTTTAATATCTTTCTCACTAGCTTTAATTTTTACTTTGTAACTATTTTCTCTAGCTTTAGTGAAATGATGATCTTCTTTTAATGTTTTAAATTGCGCATCCAAACTAACAAACTGATCAGTTATAGTTGTCAGTTGTTCAGACAGATGTTCACACTTAGTACAAGGGAGTTCGGTACTTACCTCGCAGAGCTGGTCTGCCACATCTGCCATGTAAGCTTCATTTTCGCCAGTTCCTTTCTCACTATCTGCAGTTTCGATGTTTGCCAAATTGGCCTGTTCAAAGACTTCTTCAACATGCAGATTCCAGTTGTACTCCTCGTTCTGTCTGGAAATCATGGCTCTATAATCATTACCACTACCACTCTGCTGTGTAGACCTGTTTTGAGTGCGTTCTACACGTTCATTTTTGCACTCTTTTGCAAAGTGGCCATTCTGCTGACAGTTGTAACAGCGAACCTTCGACTTATCAAACCCTGGCCTCTCACCGACAAACTTCCTGCCAGTCTTCTTCATGAACCTCTTAACCCTTCTCACAATCATAGCCATCTGCCATTGCAGATCCATCTCCTCCAGATCATCAGCATCGATCTAATCATAGTCTTCATCCAAAATTGCATGTTCAACAATCTTACCCTGAATGTAATTATCATACGAAGCAATAAAAGATGCATAGAGAGCAAATTGCTGTTCAGCAGATTTAACACTCATGGGCATCTTCGAGTAGTTGTTGTTTGAAACACTTGGGGAAAAACTACTCTTGGTCGCTTGAGGTTGAGAAGCATTTGATCCTCTAGCTACAAAGCACACATCACCGTTCATGTTGAGAGATACATGTCCTTCGTGTGTTGAGTTAGCGCCTGACTCTCCCTTAGAGTAATAAGCAGATAATTCAGTTTTCGAACTTGATCCTGAGTTAACCTTTGCACCATACATACCCGGATCTTGAATCTGATCGGTAGGTGTCTCCTTTTGTACCATGTTCAGTTCAAACGTTCTTAGCTTGTTAACTGCTGTCTCCAGGTCATAGTCAGCAAAGTCTTTGTCTTCTCTCATCAACACAGTATACATCTCCCATTTCGGTGGGAGAGCATCAAGAAGCTTTTCAACAATCTCATCTTCTTTGTAAACAATTGAATAGTTGCTGAGTTCAGTCATCAGATGATAATATCTAGTGATGATATCATCAAGTGATTCATTCTTCAGATACTTGAAGACCGAGAATTGGGTTTTTAGAAGTTTAATATTCGATGCACGAATTCCCACATTGCCCTCAAACCGGATTTCAAGCGCTTCCCAAAGCTCTCTTGCAGTTTTATACTTTCTGAAAGTGTGCAGAATCTCTTGTGGAAGAGCCATTGTAATTGCTGCATGAGCTTTGCTTTCGGCCTCATACATTTTCTTCTCTTCTTCTTCCATCTCTTTGTTTTTCTTGATCTGATCACGACCCTCATACTCAGCAGTAGGTGGAATGTAACCATCTTGTATGCACACCCACATCTTAGCATCTTGGTACTTGACATATTGTTCAAAACGATCTTTCCACGCTACATAATCGGTTTTCTTAAGCATCTTTGGTGCCTTTGTAGCCGAACTCGCTTCCACTTCCATCTTAACTAGTTCCGTAATGTTTATTGAAGACATCTTTCACGAAACCCAAAGAAACTCGAAAAATAAAAATTTTATTTTAAACAGTACTGTAGGCGAAGTTGTGGATAACTTCGCTTAAGTCTGAACTTCGCTGATTCTGAACTTCGCTTCCTTTTTAAATTCGCCTGGTTCGGCGAAGTTGTGTATAACTTCGCTTAAGGTAAGCGAACTTGAGAGGTAGGCGAAGTTATGGGTAACTTCGCTTGAGATAAGCGAACTTGAGAAGGTAGGCGAAGTTGTGGATAACTTCGCTTAACCTTATATCTTCGCTGAAACCCTACGAACAGTGACGGCAACTTCGCCTGATGAACACGATGAATATGCAGGTTTGATTTCTGGATTTTACGAGGTTTGTGAAGGTGTTATGGGTTGTTTATGATTGTAGGAGGTGAGTATAACACAAAAACTCAGAAAACTCGTCCCGCGAATAGTCGAACGGAACGATTTCTACACCCGCGTGATAATACTGAACCACACAATCGAGCAAATGCTCTGATACCAATTGTAGGTTCCCAGCCGGATCTACACGAGATATCGCGTTCTACGTAGGTGCGGAATCCCTACGTAAGACGTTACGAGCGTAGAAGACTATACGATTAAACACGTTACAATAAACACAAACACGTTATATTGCAACCGTTAACACGTGATACTATGATCACTGAATACAAACTCTCTGACTCGAATACACGAATAACAAACTCTCTCTTGACTTGTTTCTCAGCCGTAACCTAGCTGAATATATAGGCGACAACTTCGCCTGGTAAGTTTAGGCGAAGTTGTTCCTAACTTCGCTTGTCTAACAAGTTCGCCCATATCAGCGAACTTGTTAGCAACTTCGCTTACATACAAAACATAAATCTAACTAACACGATTACAGACACTTGACACTGAACTACTGACATCTTGCACCAATAAGAAGTAAGGGATCAGACCCTAATAATATCTGAGATAAACAAGGAAATAGGGATCAAACACTAATAATATATGAGATAGAAAAGAAATGGATCAGACCCTAATAATATCTGAGATGGAAAGGACAACTATATAGTACTGAAGTAATAAAGTATGAACGTATGTATGAATGTATGAAAGAAAGGTAATAAGTAAAGTATTTAACATGTATCTTCGGATGCAAATATGAAGGTAAGCGAATATATTGTACGTTGTTTGATTAACTAGAACTCACTCAGCGTAACATACTTTTAGTATGCACGCAGTGAGTAAAATGAGGCAGCTAGCTTGAGCGGGGCATATGGCAGAAGAATAAGAGGCTGGCATCTGAAAACTCATGATGTTTTTTTTATAAGTAATGTTTCATTTTGAAAGACAAGGATGTTCGTTTAAGACATGCTTATGAATTAATATGTAATGTTTAATGAAGATTTATATTCCGCGATAGTTTTAATTAACTTTGATATTTAGAATTGTGTTTATGAGTAAATCCAACATCCAATGTAAGGTACCGGGACTGGGCCGTTACATATAATCCGTTTAAAAGCTATATGGGTTTGGTGAGACATATTATCCCCTTATTTTTTTAACTATACAGTTGATTCCTTAATTATTAATAGCTTTTTACAAAAATTGAATATTAAATTTTAGTATATCCCTATTTTACAGGATTTTCATATAAAATATTTTGTTAGATTAATTTTTAATTTAATGAGTACGTTATAACCCATTTAAGGGCTATCTGGGTTTGGTGCGATCCATACCCGTGAATTCGGGTCAAATGCATGAGAAATCTTTATTTTTAAATAAAACAATATGGTGGCTTAAGAGAATATAGGAAATAACCAAAGAGCTTTAAAAATTTTGTATATATAATCCCTTCGTCCCTCTACAAGTGTCATGGATTGAAAAACACAAAATTTAATAAAGTTTGAATGACTGCATTTTTTGCTTAACAAATGACTAGAATGTCCTTGACAAATATAAAAGGACAAAATTTAAGAAGTTTGAATGATTGCATTTGTGTAAAGGTAAACTTAGAAATGAGTTAATAAATTTTGAAAGTGTACATATATAATGAGACAAACTAAAAAGGAAATGTGGACATCTTCAAAAGAACGGAGGAAGCATTAAAGATGAAATGGGGAAGTTCAAGATGAATATTTGGTCTTTCTCCCTTAATTTTCGGCGTAGCATTCACCATTTTATTATAAATATATTTTATTTGCAATTATCTATACTATGTTAAGATATTTGATTTTAAAAGTTTTACAAATACTAATTGCATAAAATACATGTGTAAAAATAATTAAGCTTATCTTTTAAACATAATTCACCAAACTTACAAGTTTGTCTCTCATCTTTAACCATATTATGTTTTTATTTTTAATTCTAAACCAATTTCTCACCCATGATTTTTAAACGGTCATAACTTTTTCATGCGTTAACATTTTTGTAAAAGAATTGTACCATAAAAAAGAGCATTTTATTCTCTTTAATTTGAGTGTGCTATTGCTAAAAAAATTTAATTTTAAAACACTAATATGTTATGTACAATTTATTCATCCGGTTTTGATGGTTTTTAAGTTAAACTTGTGAGCGTAACCGTTAGTTACGATTTTTTGTCGTCAAAACTAAAAATGGACAATTGAAATTGAAACGGAACCGCTACCAACATTCTTGTTCTAGTTTTATTTGGTTTTACAATTTCAACTTTGATAATATATATTGTTTAAAATAATTATTAATTTAACTATACAATTAATTCTAGTTATATCTAGACGCAACTTAATTGAATAGTAATCAAGTTTTAAAAGTGCTCCAATTAGGTCACTCAACTTTAAAAAGTGTTTCAATTAAGTCACTCAATTTTCATATTTTATTAAATTAAACATTTTAACATGTTTTTTAGCGTTTTTATTTTTTGGTTCACATAGGAAATCTTTTTATCTTTTTTTTTATGTTGACGTTGAGTGGCGACGTGGATTTTGTTTTTTATCTTTGAATTTTAAAATAATTAACGTTTTTTAATTTTATTTAAATATAACTACATATATTGCAAATTCTGACCCCCACATCTTACCCTCAATTTCTTTCTTGACGCACACGAAAATCGGTGAGACTCAATTTGATGATTTAGAGAACCCGGGTCGGAATTTGCAATATATGTAGTTATATTTAAATAAAATTAAAAAAAGTTAATTATTTTAAAATTCAAAAGTAAAAAATAAAATCCACGTCGCTACTCAACGTCAACATAAAAAAAGATAAAAAGATTTCCTATGTGAACTAAAAAAGTAAAACGCTAAAAAAACATGTTAATACCTTTAATTCAATAAAATATGAAAATTGAGTGACTTAATTAGAACACTTTTTAAAGTTGTGTGACCTAATTGGAAAACTTTTGAAACTTGGTTACTATTCTATGAAGTTGCCCCAGTATATAAGGGAATATCTCATAAAATAGTGACCCAAAAAAGAAAAACGCTAAAAAAACATGTTAAAACCTTTAATTCAGTAATATGAAAATTGAGTGACTTAATTGGAACACTTTTTAAAGTTGAGTGACCTAATTGGAACACTTTTGAAACTTAGTTACTATTTTATGAAGTTGCCCCATTATATAAGGGAATATCTCGATTTGAAGATTTAGTGACTCAATTTGAGAAATATATGCACAAGTGACCTAATTGAAACAATTTTGAAAGTTTGTTAATATTCTATGAGATTTCCCTTATATAATCTAATATATAGAATAAAACATATTTAATACTAAATAACATAAAAAAATAAAATGCATTCAATATGTACAGTCTGGTCGTGTTTCATATGACCGATTTCCGATATAAACCGCTTACCAAACCGTTCACTACGGTTTGAAAATTTTGAAACCAACTAACCAACCGAAAGTGTAAAACACCAACCTTGAAACAAAACCGATAACATGTTTAAAGAGTTTCAAAGTTTTAAACCAAACCATAAACACTCATAATTATTACGCGATTAACAGAGTTTACGTTCAAACACTCGTCACATCACACGAACACCATCTAATTTTCTTGATTGCTAACTTCAAGAAAATAAATTCCTCCAATTATCTGATGACATTCAAAATCTTGCCATAAAGATAGACATTGACATTAATGGTTAAAGAGAAAATTACTATTGCGTCCCTGTCGTTTCATGGCGAATATACCATGAGTTCTCGAAAGAAAATTTGAACTGGTTAAGTCTCTATGGTTTTAAAGATGAAACATTTGAGTCCACTGCCGTTATTTAATTGTGTTAGCTTCAAGGGTAGATTCGATATTTCAATTCTATATATACATTGTCGGTCTGAGTCCTTAAAGTTTCATAATTTGTAACCTTGAGTTCCCTTCACCTTTTAACAAAAACAAATAAACTAGACTAATTTTTTTAAGAAAAATAAACAAATAGAACCGCCTTTTCAACAAAAACTAACGAACCGAACTACTTTTTTTTATCAAACTAAACGAACCGAATCACTTGTTTTAACAAGTAGTTCATTTCGTTTAACAAAAATAAACGAACCGAACTACTTTTTTAACAAAAATAAACAAACGGAACTTGTTTTTTAACAAAAAAAAAATGAATCAAACTAACTTTCTAACACAAATACACGAACTGAATTTATTTTTTAGCAAAAATAATCAAACCAAACTTATCTTTTAACAAAAATAAACGAATCAACTACTTTTTTTTACTAAACTAAATGAACCGAGCCACTTTTTAAACAAACATTTCAGTTCATCTCGTTTAACAAAAATAAATGAGTCGAACTACATTTTAACAAAACAAAAAAAATAGTCTTGTTTTTCAACAAAAATAAACAAATCTTTAATATTCGGGAACAAGACCGAATCCCCATTTTGACTTTCCACATTTCAATTAGACTCTCCAATTTTAACACGTTTAACCCTTAGCTGCTCAATCAGGTATCACGCCATATTCTTAGAAATCTTAAAAAAAAAAACTTCAATTTCATCTCAAACTCTAAAATTCCTTACTTTTTTCACACTACTCCCCATTTGAACTTTAAATTCAAATGCATCAATTACTAAAATATATTTAATATAATTATTTATTGATAATTTATAAATGTGAAAGATGAATTAATGGTACAACTTAATTTACTTTCAAGAAATAAAATAAAATTATAACAAACATTTTTTACAATTAAATTTAGTTGTAATCAAATGAATTTATTGATAAACTAGTTCTTTTACCCGGCGTATTGCGCTGGGTAGCTGGCAAAAAACCTTAGAGTTGGTAAAATCTGAGTGTTACGAGGTTGAGTCGACACAAAATCAGTCAGTATCGGCTGCGTTCGTTACGATGTTGACATCATTAGTAAATTTGAGCGTTAAACCCTAAAAAAATAATTCGTCAACTTAACATATTAAAACAATAACATATAAGAAAACAAAATATTTAAGACGATGTTTGTTTGGTTGGCTAACCGGGACAGTGGTAAAACCCAAGCGTTGTCGATCCTGAGCATCGAGGCGGTAACTTGACACGAATTCGGTCGGTTTTGATTACATTCGTTACGATACCAGAACTATAAAACAAAAATATATATAGAATTTGAGATGGACCAACGATCATTTAGGGGGGGGGGGGGGGGCAATCAGTAAACTAGCGCATTGGTAATGTCGGTCACGGGCTTTAAATAGGGTCGCGAGTCTGCGCGAACTCAGTCAGTTTCTTTCAGGTTTGCCATGGTACCGAAACTAAAACAAAAAAATGGCGTTTAATTGGTTTCCATTACGTTTATTATGATAACTAAACTAAAAAAAACAAAAATAAATAAATAAATAAAAAATTAGGGACTAATATGGTGCCGTCAAGTGGCCCAATAAGGCACTTGCGACACCAAAGATCTTAATTATATATTACCAGTGTTTTACTAGGCGCATTCGCCAGGACGGGTCGGTAAAACTCGGGAAATAGTCAAACCCAAGTGTTGTTGGTCGCAAGTGTTGAGGCTGTAAAGCTACGCAAATTCGCTCGGTTTCGTTTAAGTGTGTTATTGTACCGGAGCTAAAACCAAAACAAAAATAGAAAATAATAAAATTTGAGATGGGCCAATGGGGTGGCGTCAGCCGGTAAAACTCGGGCGTTGAGGCGGTGAGTCTACACAAATTCGGTTGGCTTTTGTCACGTTCGATACAATACCAGACTTAAAACACAAAAAACAAAATCGACATTCGGTCGATTTTCGTCATGTTTGTAACGGTACTAGAACAAAAACAAAACGCGTTGAGTCTACTCGAATTAAATTAGTTCCCATCATGTTCGTTACGTTACCGGAATTAAAACAAAACAGAACAAAACAAAATACAAAATTGACATTCGGTCGGACCGCAACTAAAACAAACCAAAAAAGACCAATAAGATACCGCAAAGTAGCCCTATCGGAACTTTCGGCACCAAACTTCTAAATTGTATTATATAATAATATATATTATGTAATTCAATTTTTATAATGAGATACTATGCAGGATCTAATTGGATTTTTCTTCTATCTTAAATTTAATTTTATTCATTTCTCTCTTCTCTATGTTATCTTCTAACTGATCATTTTTCTAAAGTTTTTACAATAACAACCCTCCCCTCTATTATCACAAATTGCCTCCAAACATAGTTCTCCGAAATGACCAAATAGGCTTGCAACAGACCAAAATCTTGATATCGCAACTGATCGAAGTCTCTGTGTCGGTGTTTGAGGCCAGCGATCGATCTGAAGATTAGGGAGATCAACAGAGGAGATACAAATCTTGACGACTATTGGGCCTGCCCATCGTTTGGACAAAGACAACCCGACGCCCTTCTGAAGGGCTTCTCGACTTCAGACATCATCAGGCGCTACTTTCCATTGCAAAGGACAGCTCCAACGTGGCACGAGCAGGACGAGTAAAGGTGCGTTGAAGAAAGAGTTATATCCCTAAAAAACATACAGTTTCATTTTATCCAAAAAGATCCATGTAACCCGTCTGATTACAAATCATGAAATGATCAAACTTAAACCGACTCAAAAATATAAAAAACTACGTTGATATAAAGCGATCCCGGTCTAGAAAAAACTTGTCAAACACTTGATTTTCTTAACCTTTATATTAATTTTATTAACTTTACTCACATTTTGTTTTTTTCCTATAACTTTTAAGAGCATTCTTAATCTATCATCTAGATTATGAGTATGATTCTCCATCTTTTAAGTGTGCTTGTAAGGCCATGTGTAGTGGACGAGTTACAAATTGGATGAATTACGATACGTGACGCCCAGTCAACAAAGGGTATGAATTTGTTCTTGGGTGTAATGGTGTTGTAACCCCTTTTTTGTCACGCCACTATTTTTTTTTTTTTTTTTTGTAATTAAACTAAACAAACAAAAACCATTTAAGTTATTAAAATTTATTTAGTTAACTAAATATAATAAAAATAATTATAATCAAAATAAAAAAACACACCAAAAAATAAAATAAAAAATACATATAACAATTCTAATCTATTCGTTATCTTCGTTTTCGTCCTCGTCTTCATATTCGTCTCCGTTCACCTCCTCATCTTCGTCCTCGCATTCGACTTGTAAGGCTCCGTACCCGGTAGCCCTAATTTAACGTTGGATTTACTCATAAACACAGTTCTTACAATCAGAGTTACTTAAAACTTTCGCGGAAACGTTATCCTAAAGCATTCGTTACAAAATATTAAATCGTTTCTTTGATACCATAACACAAAACATTGCATTTAAAACATCATTTCTTCCATCTTCAGATGCCAGTCGTTCAATCCATGCCATGTGCCATCCTCATGGTAGCTTTTTGGTCAGATCACCTGCGTGCATACTAAAAGTCAGCTACGCTGAGTGAGTTCCAGTTAATCAAGCAACTTATCATACAACCACTACATGCGTTATATACGTATCCGAATACACATAGCCAACTATCTGACCTACTAACCTTACCACTTAACCTTGTAACAACTCGGATTTTTATAAATCAATATTCATTAATCATATTACCCGATCTATTATTTTTATGTTCGCAAAATTTTGTCGCGCCTATCTAGTATATAAATTTTTATAATATTATTACTAGTTATTTATATAATATATGTTTATAACTTTCAACTTATGACAAAGATCACCCTTAACTAAACTATTAACTCTTTTTGTGCCCATCCTCAAACATTAGGGACTGAAATTGAAATTTATGTAATAACCCATTATACCAACTGGATACCCATAACCCATATCCTGATCCAAACCCTAAATCGCAACCCGGTTATCAATTGGTATGTCTTGGACCTAAATTCTCGTCGTGTTTATCGAAATTGGACCTATACTCGCGTTATAATTACCATATGCGGCCTAACCGACAAGCTAATTGTGTTAACTCAATCTCGTGGATTCGTTTTACCTATTTCGTTTGAACTGACCTTAAACCTTAACTCGTTATACACGCAATGGATTATATAAATCTAATTAACCTTGCAGTTAGTATCTCTACATCATCGCCGTCCATAACCGTCCAATCAATTGTGTTATATCATCTGTTTGAGTGTTCGTTCATGCTCATCTCGTCGCCGGCCACTGACGGAACAATTACCCCCTTCTAGACATCAATCAAGGTATATAATTGTTGGGTTTTGGTCGCGTGATGTTGCTGATCAAAAGCCATATGGCTGATTTGATTAACAACATCGGATTGAATCGAATTGATTTGTTAGGGTTTATACTAAATTGATCGTTTACTCTTTCTGTTTACATTTTATGGGAATCAGTCTTTTTTGCAAGTCACATGCAGTCCAGTTGGTTAAACGTTTGGATTGTGGGGCGGAGGTCGCAAGTTCGACCCCTGCCACCCCGTGTTTTTAGCATTTATTTTGTTTATTTTCTTTTAAATCAATTAATAAACATGTATTTAATAATGATAACTAATTAAAACTATTTTAATGAAAACTGACTTTATAATACTTGTTTAACTCGCGTTTCCTTCGTGTATATACATATAAGCATACATGTATGTATATACAATAACTTAAAATCTAATGTTTTGATATATATAAAAGAAATCAAGTAAACTAATTTTATATATATTTATAAAATTAAGAATAATATTTTCAAGATATGTTTTTATAATCAAACTAATTATTTTAAATAATAAATCCTTATATATATAATATTAAATTATTATAATATTAATTTAATAATGGTTATCGAGTTTTCATAATCGATCTTGTACATTTACTTAGCGTATCCGTACTTCCCTTTTCCTTTATATGCTTTATCGTCAACGTGTGATTTCCCGCATTCTTAATATTCTCATTCACTTTTGTTCGTCTATCGAGGTGAGTACCACATTCCCCTATTTTACTTGTTTTCTCACGTTTTGGGGACATATGCGTAAATATACTTTCTCATATATACTTATACACAAAACTGCAACTTTTTTCTTATGTGTTAACAACTTATACCTTACGTGTTTATGTGCTTATTTGCTTTGTATGCTTCCGCATTCGGAGAGGTCCAACATAATCTCAGTCTAGTATGATCATACGCCAGTCTTAGCCTTTGTGCTTCTCGACATCTCAGTTATACTTGTTATACTTGCTCATTTGGTTATTTTGTTATTCCCATATGACTTGTTGCAGCTACGTATTTTGTTATATATATTATATGTACAACTAAACTGGTGTGTTGCTCACTCAACATGTGTTGTTGACAAAACTTTATTTTATACGCATATGCCGGTTGGTGAAGACTTAGTGAAGAATTTAGCTAGAAGAATATTTTAATCAGGAAATACAAAATTTGTATTGTTGTATGAATTATGTACTTGTTTGTATTTGATTTATTTGATAATTGAATTCAATTAATAGATATTGTCATTTAAATATTGTGCATGATAGTAACCTTGAGAGCTGTGACAATCAGTTCGCGCCCCAACATTTCCGCCGTAGGTTGGGGTGTGACATTATTTACCCCTACAACTTAGCCACTTTAATAACGAATATCATTATGCCACTTTGCCACTTTAATAACGAATAATGTTATGCCACTTTGCCACTTTAATCACGGATAACGTTATGCCACTTTGTCACTTTAACACTCTTATTAGACCCCTATCCACTTCCATCACACTCTACCTCTACTTGTCTACAACACACTTTATATCATTACATCATTTACATAATAATCAACTCACACCATAGCATTCATACACACTAGCAACCACTTGGCAATCACTATCCTTGGCGATACGTGCAATATCCGAAGATCGTTCATGCACCGCCAAGCATTATATAATAGCTACCTCGTATATCATCTATAGCATACACTTACCACTTAACGTAAGTGTATTCACACTTCACATTGAGTATGCACACAGCCTCGAAAACATAACAAAGAAAGGGGCTAGAAACTCACCTGAAATCTGCTTCTTTCTCCGATAATCTTTCCTTAAGTGAGCACGGCTAACTGTATATGAGTTATAAGTATCAATACTCATCTAATCTTTTCTAGTGGTCTAGTATTAGCTTACTTAGCATTTTATGGTCTTTCCTTTATTTTAACTTTCTCTTAAGTCCTTACAAGGCATACCCTCACGTGTGTACACCTGTATGAATACATATACGAGTCACCATGTATCCGGGTCTTAGTGTATGCGAACTTGAATGTAAGCGAATTTAGATATATAAGCGAACTAATTGATGAGCGAACTTAGATATATTGTAAGGCCCCGTTACCGGTGCCTCACATTGGACGTTGGATTTATTCATAAACGCAGTTCTAAATATCAGAGTTAATTAAAAAATTTCGCGGAAATAATAAAACTTGAACCATTCGTTACAAACATCCATATTTTTGTCTTTTAAAACATAACTTAAATTATAGAAATAAACATCGTAGCAAAATCTTCAGATGCCAGCTTCGTCCAACTCTGCCACATGTCCTCCTCAAGCTAATTGCCTCATTCTACTCACCTGCGTGCATACTAAAAGTCAGCTACGCTGAGTGAGTTCTTGTTAATATAATCAACATACAATACGTTCTTATATTACATACTTGCCCTTCTTTACTTTCTTTCATACATACCTAAGTATATACTTTCATTCTTACTTTCATACTTTCTGTCTTTCATACTTCATATTTTATCTTTCTTTACATACATACTTATATATTTTAAAGAGCCTTTGGCCCTATAAGATATTATTAGGGTCTGCCACCCTTAAAGAGCCTTTCGTCCTATAACCTCACAAATATTATTAGGGTCTGCCACCCTTAAAGAGCATTTCGGCCTATAACCTCACAGATATTATTAGGGTCTGCCACCCTTCATCACAGATATTATTAGGGTCTGCCACCCTTCTTCACATATATTATTAGGGTCTGCCACCCTTTTTCACCAGATATTATTAGGGTCTGCCACCCTTTACCGTCAATTCCTTCATATCATACCTACCTTTTCATTTATATATATTATACATACTTTCTTTCATTCTCATATTCTATAACGTACATACTTCATACATGCAACATATATATAAACAATCACATTATCTAACTATCTCCTGACAGTACATGCAATATCCGAAGATCGTTCATGTACCGTCAAGCATCCTTTTATAACATACACATATATCATAATAGGCATACACTTACCACTTAAGGTAAGTGTATTAACTAATCACATCGAGTATGCACACAGCCTCGAAAACATAACATGGAATGGGGCTAGAAACTCACCTAGATCCTATTGCGTTCGCCGTTAATTGTTATCCCCTTCTTTAATTGTGCACAGCTAACTGTTATATATCTTTGTTAATTAACCGTATAAATAATATAGTCGCTATTTAGTTAACCAATGCGTTTTCTAAGTTGGGCTTATTGTTAAACTTAGGATAATGGGCTAACTTGTTTTTAATTTAGATATGGGCTTAGTGTGTTGTGGGCATAGTTGATTTAGGTCCAACTAGGCCCAACTGTCCATCGAGGCCCAACGGGATTTAGCCCAAAACCCAACAGAGGACTGGCCGAGAACCCTTGGCAGAGAACCCTGTAGACCGAGAACCATTACTTGACCGAGAACTCTGTGGCCGAGAACCCTCGTTTTGACCGAGTACCTCGTTTTGGCCGAGAACCTAGTCACCGAGAATTCTCTTTGACCGAGAACTCGTATTGACTTAGTTCTCGCGTTGACCGAGAACCCCAAACCTGAGGCTCAGGTCACCGAAACCCTTGGCCTGATGCGTTCAGCTCAGGTTCCTACCTTTAAATCCATTCTAAAACGGCTAACGGTCCATGATTATACTTTTAACCATCTATAACCCATTCTCCTTAACCGTTTTTCATTCGTTATCAACCCGTTAACCTCACGGCTCCAAGATCTATCCCGTTTTGGACATAAAGCTTAAACCTTTATAGAGTTAAAATGTTATAGGCTAGATCTAAGGTTCACCTATGAGCCGTATTCTACCATATGACCACTAGGTTCATTTTAATCATCAAGTTTGCATTTTTAGGAAATAACTAGACCCGATCCACTCTAGGGTCAAGTTTCATGACAAAACGTTCATAAAAATGTAACCTTTAATCATAAAGAACATACCTTTATATGTTTCTAGGCTACGACTAGCTTGATACTTGACCTTGAACTTGCTATTTAGCTTGTAAGATCGAAGATCCAAAGTTAAAATGATCGGTTTAAGGGGTGGGATGGCGGCCGGCTAAGGAGGTGTTCTTTGACTTAAGTGTGTGTGTTTTAAGGTGTGTAGGGATTATTATGGATAAGATGGATGGAAATGGAAAGATTTAGGGTTTAAGGGGTATTTATACTCCCTTAAGCCCATGGACCTAAGGCCCATCTTTCCTTTTTAGTCCATGATAAATCTTATCTAATTAGCCTACCACTTTTCCACCTTTATTATTTTATCATTTCTTTATCAACTCAAGTGACTTGTCTGTTTTTTGAAATAATATATAAAATATTATTATTGAAGTGGCATCCGATCCCTTGCGGTGCTTCCATATCACTTTCACTAAGGGTATAACCTTATGACGAAGTTGCTTCTCCTTGCGGTCAATTATCTTTATTGGTTGCTCAATGTAGTTCAACTGTTCATCCACTTACATGTCCATTAATGGCACGTGAGACGTGTCATCATTTAGACATTTCCTAAAGTGAGAAATATGGAAGGTTGAATGAATTCCTTCTAACTCATTAGGTAAATCCAACTTATAAGCTAATTCACCCACACGATCCAAAATCTTAAACGGTCCAATGTACCTTGGAATCAAATTTCATCCCTTCCAAGGCGAGACCTTGAGAATCACATCGACACCAACGTTAAACTCGATCGGATCGTCGCCGCTTGTCAGCGTACGACTTCTGTCTGTCTTGTGCAGCTTTCATTCTTACTTTAATCTGATCGAACTTTGAAGATGTCTCTTGAACGACCTCAAGGCTTCCCATTTCTTTCTGGCCAATCTCTCCCCAACAAACCGGTTATCTACATCGTCTACCATAAAGCATTTCAAACGGTGGCATACCAATACTTGAATGGTAACTGTTGTTATAGGAGAACTCCGCCAGATGCAAATGATCATCCCAACTTCCACCAAAATCTAAAACACAAGCATGTAGCATATCCTCAAGGGTTTGGATCGTTCTTTCAGACTGTCCATCTGTTTGAGGATGGTACGCCGCACTGATGTTCAACCTCGTTCCCATAGCTTCGTGGAACTTCTTCCAAAATCTCGAAGTAAACCATGTATCTCTATCAAACACGATCGATAATGGTACACCGTGCTTAGATACAACCTCTTTTATGAACAAACTTGCTAACATTTCTGACGAGATAGCCTCTTGTATAGGCAGAAAGTGAGCACTTTTGGCCAAACGTTTCACAATCACCAAGATGGCATCATGATGCTTAGGTGTATGAGGTATATTAGTTATGAAATCCATGGTGATGTGTTCCTATTTCCATTCAGGTATCTCAAGCGGTTGCATTTTTCCATAAGGCTTCTGATGTTCGGCTTTGACTTGTAAGCAAGTTAAGCACTTACTAACGTAATCCACCACATCATTCTTCATTCCTGGCCACCAGTAGTCTCTTTTTAAATATTGATAAATTTTTGTAGCTTCAGGATGAATTGAGTATCGAGACTTATGGGCTTCATCTAGGATTCGACCTCTAAGATTTCCATGACGTGGAATCCACATACGGTCAAATCTAGTCTTAACGCCATGAGTGTTTTCCATTAACTCATCTTGCTGGCCATAAACTCTCTCTTTCTTCACCAACCCTTCATCTACTAACACTTCTGACTGTACTTTGATGATTTCTTCAAAAAGACTCGAATTCATAATCAGCTGGTATGACTTCACTGTTGCAATGACTTCCTCATTCTTACGGCTTAGCGCGTCAGCTACCACATTAGCTTTACCAGGATAGTATTTAATGTCGCAATCATAATCTTTAATCAACTCTAACCACCTTCTCTGTCTCATATTCAGTTCCTTTTGCTCAAAGCAATATTTCAAACTCTTATGATCCATGTAGATGGTACACTTAGTACCATATATGTAGTGTCTCCAAATCTTAAGAGCGTGCACTACTGCTGCTAGCTCCAAATCATGCGTCGAGCAAGTACTCTCATGAACTTTCAACTGTCTAGACGCGTAAGCTATCACTTTGCCTCGTTGCATCAACACGCAACCTAACCCACGATGCTAAGCATCAGTACAAACAACTAAGTCCTCCTCACCGTCGGGTAAGGAAAGGATTGGAGCTTGCGTGAGTCTTTTCTTTAATTCTTGAAAAGCTTCCTCTTGGAACTTACCCGAACTGAATACTATCGTCTTTCGGGTCATACCGGTCAATGGTGCGACTATCTTGGAGAAACCTTCGATGAATCTCCTATTGTAGCCAACTAACCCTAGGAAGCTTCATATGTCAGTCAGATTCTGAGGCGTCTTCCTATTCGTTATCGCTTAAATCTTAGCAGGATCCACGGTAATCCCCTCAGGATTAATCACGGGACCTAGAAATTGCACTTCTCACAACCAGAATGCGCATTTTGAAAACTTAGCATACAACTTCTCTTTCTTCAGAGTCTCCAATACATCTTTTAGATGCTCAACATGATCAGACTCGCTCTTTGAATAAATGAATATATCATCGATGAAGACAATAACTGACTTATCCAACATCGGCCAACACACCTTGTTCATCATGTCCATAAATGCTGCGTGAGCATTTGTTAGACCGAATGACATTACGAGGAACTCGTAGTGTCCATACCGCATTCAGAACGCTGTCTTAGGGATGTCTGCCTCCTTCACCTTCAGCTGATGATAGCCTAATCTGAGATCTATTTGTGAGAACCAACTTGAACCTTGCAGTTGGCCAAACAGATCATCAATCCTTGGAAAAGGATATCTATTCTTTACCTTAAGTTTATTCAACTCACGATAATCTATGCATATTCTCATACTTACATACTTCTTCTTCACGAACAACACTGGTGCACCCAACGGGGAAACACTTAGTCTAATAAAACCCTTGTCGAAGAGTTCTTGCAGTTGGGACATCAGTTCTTTCATCTCGGACGGTGCTAGATGGTAAGGTGCTTTCGCGACGGGTTGGGCTCCTGGTATTAAGTCTATCTGAAATTCTATCTCTTGTTCCGGTGGCAAACCCGGAAGATCCTCAGGGAATACTTCTGGGTAGTCGCGCACGATCGGAACATCTTTCAATTCTTTCGTCTAGGCTGTATCGTTGACAACATACGTCAGGTAGGCACCGCACCCTCGCCTTAACAAGCCCTCGTCTTTTATCATCGAAATGACATTAAGCCCATAACTTTTCTTATCACCATAAACCATCACCGCACTACCATCCAAGGACTTTAACCTTATCATCCTACTCTTACACACTATCTGAGCTTCGTACTCAGACAACCAATCCATTCCCAAAACCACATCGAACCCTCCTAAGGTCATTACGTACAAGGTAACAGGTAACTCATGTCCCTCTAACTCTATCTTACAGTCCTTAACCATTTTCGTTATTTTAACCGAAGTGTCACTAGCGGTTTCTACTATAAAAGTTTCAGACACTCGAAAACAGTTCATTTTAGCTAGTTTTCTAAAGGGCGTGGCTATGAAACTTTTGTTCGCACCCGAATCAAACAATACAGAAGCGGAAATACCGTTTACTAGAAACGTACCTGTGACGACATAGGAAATCTTCTTGGCTTGTTCTTGAGTTAGCATGTAGGCTCTGGTCTTCAGCCTTGACGGCTCAACATCTTTCTTTCCACCACTACCCACTTCAGTACATCCCCTAGCCATATGACCCTTCTTCCCGCACTTGTAACATGTGGGTTCGGCGTTGCATTCATGAGCGTAATGCCCCACCTTTCCACATTTGTAACAAGCATTTGACCCTAGCCTGCACTCTCCACCATGAGCCTTCCCACACTTATGGCACACATCAGAACCAGTACCCCACTTGTACTTACCACCGTGCATCTTACCACAAGTCTTACATGACTTCTTTTCCCACACCTTCGGTTTCTTATCCTTGGAGTTTCACAACTGAGTACCGGGTCGTTTAGTAGGAACAACCCATTTCTTCTCATTCTTCTCGTCTTCCACCACAACATCATCCGCAGCCAGGTCTGCATAAACCATCTCTGCGAGTTCGACATCAGAATCAAAAGTAGCAGGTTTACTCTTGTCCTGACTAACATGCGGACTTTCTGTGGCAATCCCCTCACATATCACTTGATTCTTTTAGCCTCAGTGTTAACCATATCGGGTACCAACCGAGACATTCGGTTGAACTCGGTGGTGTACTCACGATGTGTCATCGTTCCAGCTTTCAAGTTCAGGAACTTCATCTCCGCCTTCTCAACCTCGGCGTCAGCACAAAATTTCTTCATAACCAGTTCTTTCAGATCCTCCCACTTCATAGCCTTGATTTCCTCTTGACTCTTCCTCTGCTCAATCGATTCCCACCAGTACATCGCCTCGTCACCAAATGATTGGGTGGCGTAACCGACAGCTTGGTCAGGGCGACACTCGCTGATTCGGATAATTTTGTCCATGACGGTTATCCATTGAAGAGTAGCGATTGCGTCTCCCAGACAAGTCAGCTTCGGTTGGTCGGATCCGTTGAAGGACTTATAGTTGCACCCACCTCTGCCTCTTTTCATGTCACCGGCTTTCACAGACCAATCCCCACTCGAGGCCTCCATCTCTTCTTCCTCATCTCTCCTACCATCACCACCTGCTCCTCAAGCAGTTCTTCACGGCTTCCAGCAGACCCTCCAGGAATAATATTCTTCAAAGCAGTGGATACAGCTTGAACAATAGCTGCTTGGATTGCGGGATCCAGTTGAACCACTTCGTTGTTGTTCGGGTCTCTTCCAGCTGCGCTTCCTTCATCTTCGGTGTTGGAAGTTGTCTCAACCGAAGGTTGTTGGGCACGATGAGGCCTGCCACGTCGCCCAGTGTGACCTTCAGTTCTCTCAATTCCTCCAGCTCCTACATTTCCTCCCGTTCCAGCCATCGTATTCTAAAAGGAAAAACACAAACGTCATCACTCAAGGAACTATTTAGTACAAGGATAATAAGGCTAACAGGAAATAACAGTGGCCAGCTGTGATTAGCTGATCACGATACTTTCCGTGTCTTATACACTCCCCTATATGAGTGTATTTGTGCTGGTTCTACTTTAAACAGTTAATCAATCAAGGAAGTCAATTAATCCTATCTCTAATATTAACATACATTATTCAATCATACATTTTACCTTTACTAGGCTTGCTTGAGTGACACATGGCATTCTTGAACTGGCATATCCTTTCTTTTCTTACTTAAATCCCATTCTCTGTTCAAGTCTAAGCATATGGGATGCTTAAATATCTCGAACTTTGCTCTGATACCAACTTGTAAGGCCCCGTTACCGGTGCCTCACATTGGACGTTGGATTTACTCATAAACGCAGTTCTAAATATCATAGTTAATTAAAAACTTTCGCGAAAATAAAAAAAACTTGAACCATTCTTTACAAACATCCATATTTTTTTCTTTTAAAACATAAATTAAATTAAAGAAATAAACATCGTAGCAAAATCCTTAGATGCCAGCTTCGTCCAACTCTGCCACGTGTCCTCCTCAAGCTAATTGACTCATTCTACTCACCTGCGTGCATACTAAAAATCAGCTACGCTGAGTGAGTTCTTGTTAATACAATCAACATACAATACGTTCTTATATTACATATTTGTCCTTCTTTACTTTCTTTCATACATACGTAAGTATACACTTTCATTCTTACTTTCATACTTTCTTTCTTTCATACTTCATATTTTATATTTCTTTACATACATATATATTTTAAAGAGCCTTTCGTCCCATAACCTCACAGATATTATTAGGGTCTGCCACCCTTAAAGAGCATTTCGCCCTATAATCTCACAGATATTATTAGGGTCTGCCACCGTTCTTCGCAGATATTATTAGGGTCTGCCACCCTTTTTCACAGATATTATTAGGGTCTGCCACCCTTCTTTACCAGATATTATTAGGGTCTGCCACCCTTTACCGTCAATTCCTTCATATCATACCTTCTCTTTCATTTATATATATTATACATACTTTCTTTCATTCTCATATTCTATAACGTACATACTTCATACATGCAACATATATATAAACAATCACATCATCTAACTATCTCCTGACAGTAAATGCAATATCCGAAGATCGTTCGTGTACCGTCAAGCATCCTTTTATAACATACACATATATCATAATAGGCATACACTTACCACTTAAGGTAAGAGTATTAACTAATCACATCGAGTATTAACACAACTCCGAAAACATAACAAGGAATGGAGCTAGAAACTCACTTGGATTCTGTTGCGTTCGCCGTTAATTGTTATCCCCTTCTATAATTGTGCACGGCTAACTGTTATATATATCTTTGTTAATTAACCATATAAATAATATAGTCGGTATTTAGTTAACCAATGCATTTTCTAAGTTGGGCTTGTTGTTAAACTTAGGATAATGGGCTTACTTGTTTTAAATTTATATATGGGCTTAGTGTGTTGTGGGCTTACTTGATTTAGGTCCAACTGTTCACTATCTAGGCCCAACTGTCCATCGGGACCCAACTAGATTCAACCCAAAACCCAACAGAGGACTGACCGAGAACCCTTGGCAGAGAACCCTGTAGACCGAGAACCATCACTTGACCGAGAAATCTGTGCCCGAGAACCCTTGTTTTGACCGAGTACCTCATTTTGGCCGAGAACCTAGTCACCGAGAATTCTCTTTGACCGAGAACTCGTAATGAACGAGTTCTCGCGTTGACCGTGAACCCCAGACGGAGGCTCAAGTCACCGAGACCCTTGGTTTGATGCGTTCAGCTCAGGTTCCTACCTTTAAATCCATTCTAAAATGGCTATCGGTCCATGATTATACTTTTAACCATCTATAACCCATTCTCCTTAACCGTATTTCATTCGTTATCAACCCCTTAACCTCACAGCTCCAAGATCTATCCCGTTTTGGACATAAAGCTTAAACCTTTATAGAGTTACAAAGTTATTGGCTAGATCTAAGGTTCACCTATGAGCCGTATTCTACCATATGACCACTAGGTTCATTTTAATCATCAAGTTTGCATTTTTAGGAAATATCTAGACCCGATCCACTCTAGGGTCAAGTTTCATGACAAAATGTTCAAAAAAATGTAACCTTTAATCATAAAGAACATACCTTTCGATGTTTCTAGGCTACGGCTAGCTTTATACTTGACCTTGAACTTTCTATTTAGCTTGTAAGATCGAAGATCCAAAGTTAAAATGATCGATTTAAGGGGTGGGATGACGGCCGACGGCTAAGGAGGTGTTCTTTGACTTAAGTGTGTGTGTTTTAAAGTGTGTAGGGAATATTATAGATAAGATGGATGGAAATTGAAAGATTTAGGGTTTAAGGGGTATTTATACTCCCTTAAGCCCATGGACCTAAGACCCATCTTTTCTTTTTAGTCCATGATTAATCTCATCTAATTAGTTTACCACTTTTCCACCTTTATTATTTTATCATTTCTTTATCAACTCAAGTAACTTGTCTTTTATTTGAAATAATATATAAAATATTATTATTCAAAATTTTGGGATGTTACGTATATAAGCGAACTTATTGGTAAGCGAACTTAGATATATAAGAGAACTTATTGATTAGTGAACTTAGATATATAAGCAAACTTACATATCAGGCGAACTTATATGCGGTGAACTTGTATACATGCGAACTTATACGTGAGCGAACTTGCTCAGCGAACTTGTAGCAGCAGCTACGGGTTCGTTCTTAACCCCATAATCATCTCCGTTTTAACATGTAACCCTTTGATATGATATTAACTAAACCCGTGAATATTCCTATGATAATTTTTTGGGTAAAACTCGGCCCGAAAAAGTGTAAAGTTTGGACCTTTAAGCTAAAAACGTTCAATACTAGTTCCAAGGTTTATTTTAAACGAGCCGTACATGTTTATAGGTCCATTAAGTTCGTTTTAGCATCAAGTTTACAACTTTAAGTTTCGTTTATACCCGATCTATTCTCATTTTAAGTTTCAAGGCTATATGCTTATAAAAACGTAAACTTTAAGATCAAAGCATACCTTTACGTGTTTTTAAGGTTACGGTTAGCTTGGTGATGAACTAAAATCTTGTATCTTGCTTGCACGTTCAAGTCTACCAAGTTCTAGGCTCGGTTTGGTCTCGGATCTCCCATAGTTCGCGGCCGTAATAGTGTAGGTGTTTGTGTGTTTTTGAGTGTGTAGAGAATAAGGTGGATATGATGGATGGAAATGGAAAGGATTAGGGTTTAAGGGGGTATTTATACTCCCTTAAGCCCATGGACCTAAGGCCCATCTTTCCTTTTTTGTCCAAAACTAATCCCATCTAATTATCCTACTTACTCTTTCATATTTTATTATTATTATTATCGTTCCACTAACTCATTTATTCCACTCGACACAAATAATATATTTACTATTATTCTAGATATTTCGGGATGTTACACGACTTCAATGGGAAGATTACACCACACGTGTTGAACCAAATCTGCCTTAAGTTGGTTATGTATCTAAAATGATGTGAGCTCGTGAATGTTTTGCGTTCGTTGCTCTTCGGTTGGTTCAGGGAACTGTTTTGTAACGCTTCCTGGTATATATTGTTGACATACTGCTTTACCATTTTTAAAATCATATTATGCAATATGGTACATGTATACATGGCATCGCTCATTTTTTCCATCTACCATACATGAAATGGGGTTTTCACATAATGTCAACGTTTTTTTCGAACCCCAAAACACCTCTCAATATCCTGTTGCGCGGACTCTTTCTTCTTCTTAAAGTATTCTCTTTTTTCTTCTATCGTGTCTTGAAATGTTTTGACGATGATCGAGTACTCTGGATATATCCCATCTCACAAATAGTATATGTGACGATAGAAGGTATCGATGGCATAAAACAGTAAGACCGGTATGCTACGGCTGATGTAATACTCTATCACGAGCGACGCGTTGAGAACGTTTATGTCGTTGTTGGACCCGATGGAGCTGAAGTAGGCCGACCAAATCCAGAGGTCGTGTGAACAAATGTCTTGAAGACTAACCGTTGGTACTCCATGGTCACTGTAACATCACGAAAACATCGGGTCAAAAGTACTAAGTTCGAAAGATAAAGGACCAAAATTGACAAGTTTCAAAGTTAAAGGACAAAAACAAAAATTTTGGATTTTTGGCCTATCGAGATACGCGACGACTGAAAGACCCTACGCCATCGTGTATCGTGATGATGAGGTCTAATAGGGTGACACGTATCCTACCATATGTCACCACGTGGCATGAAGTCATGACAATGTGACTCGTGTCCTGCCACGTGTCACCACGTGGCATGATGTCATGACAAGTTGACACGTGTCTTGCCACGTGTCACCATGTGGCATAAAGTCCTCCACGCGTCACCACGTGGCACCGTTTCCACCACGTGGCAAGTCTAGGGAGCGACTCATCTCAGCTACGTCGCGATACGCGATGGCTATGTCTAGGCCCATCGCGTATCGTGACGGGTCTCTAGAATTTGTCTATAAATAGCAAGCCCAACTCATTCATTCTTCACACCCATTTCACACATCTATTTCTCTCTCTAGAACATACTTTCTCTTTAAAAAAAATAATACTCTCTCTCACTACCTCGATAAGCGTGCCGACCCTCCTCGTTTTCTATGCCAAATACATGACATTAGACCTCGTAATCCGTGCCATAAACTGACGATACCTGTTAGTGCACGGTTTTGCGTCTCGAGTCTTTGTATCTATCGTTAATGTATTTTTCGTTTATTTATGTAATAAAATATTAAGTTATCTTTATAGTTCGTTAAGGTATAGTCTAGTTCGCTAAGTATGTTTAGCGAACTAACTCTAAGTTAATATCCCTCCTGATTCTTTAAGGATTTTTAAAGAATCAGGGGGTGATTCGTTAAGTTATTTCATTTAAGTGTATGTAACGATGTGGATTCTAGTTCGTTATGGAATGTTAACGAACTAGATCCATCTTCAATTTATGGTGGCCTTAGTCCACAGTTAATGTTAAGCATTTTGAGTTATATTATCGAAACTCTGCCCAGACTTCCTCTCAAAGCTTCACACTAATATTATTATTATACACACACATACATACAATTAATATACATATCTATAACGTATCACTGATGATTAATGGCAATTCCGAACTAGATCTGTGTTAGGTTAATTATACATAGATCGGATCAGAGATCTGTGTTAGAGATTAACGAGTTCAAACAAGTGGTATCAGAGCTTTCGGTGCTCTTTTGCTCTTGATTTGATAGTTAATTCGTTATTAAAAGACGTTTAATTGTTATTTTGTGTTAAGTTTAGATTCGGTTTGATTTGGAATTGAATTGAGTTGATTCAGAATTGGAAATGGATTGATTGGTTTGGATTTGAGATCAGTAAGGTATTGATGTGATTTGGTAGTGAGGAATTGGAATTTGGAATTGATTGATTGATTTGGTTTGGTTGTTGGTTTGGCCGAGAAACAGGGGATTGTTTTTGGTCAGTTTGGTTTTGATTTAAGGTAATTGAGTATACGGGATGGTAAGATTTGGATTCACGTTGTGTTATCGAGAGTTTTGGTAGTTTACGTGAACGATTTGGTTAAGTATTGAGTTAGTATTACAGATTTAATTTCCGCATCTGTGTTCATAAGTTTTCCAGAGATCTGGAAATTTCAGTTTGAAGGTTTGAAGATTTGAAGATTCACTTTATTTCGTTAACCTTTCAGTTTGATTCGTTAACAGTTTGGCTAATTCGTTTGGCTAATTCGTTGATAACACTAGCTAATTCGTTAATATTATCATCAGATTCGTGAACCAATTCGCTGAGTATTTTAATACGTGTTCACTCGTGTGACACGTGTCCTACCTCAAAAACTGTTATGTAACAACTTTTCCACGTGGCATTTGTTGTCAGAGGTTTGTTACAAACCGTTGTAACAACCTGATTTGCTATAAGTTGATTCGTTATCAACTGTAGCTGATTCGTCATCTAATTCGCTAAGCCTTCTCTTAGTGATTCGTTAAAGATAACCGTCTGATTCGCTAAGCTTATTCTTAGTGATTCGTTAGTAAACCATCTGATTCGTTGACTTATTTCTTCAAATCAATTTGTTGACCAGATTCGTTAACTTCTTTCAGTTTCATTAAAACCATTTCTGATTTGTTACCTGAACAATCTTAACTTCGTTAAGTTGTGATTCGTCAATTACTGTTCACAGTTCGTTACAACTGTTCACAGTTCATTAATCTTATTCTCAATTTTAACCCTTAGAGTTTGAGGTTTATCATTTGACCAACATGGCTGGTATGTATGCACTAGCTTCACAGAATATGTTAATGCAACAAATGTTGCAACTTGCACTGAGATAGGCTCACATTCGAATGTCCAAGGTTGATGAAATTTAGCGATTTTACTTAATGGGAACCCCGTTTCCGTGCTCATTTGAGTTCTGTTCACCCTGACTGCTCATATTGCTTAGATGAGGTATATGTTGTTCCAATGATTGGAGATGACACTATTGGTTACACTCCTAAAGCTATTTCTCAATATTCAGAAGAAGAGAAGAAAGCATTAGAGATTGAGACAAAGGCTTATTCTACTCTTACTATGGCTTTACCCGAAAACATCTTTCACCAAGTAGGAAGCATAAAGATCTGTGCTTCCTTATTTCAACATATTCGTATGAGGAGTATGGGAAATACAGCTGAGAGTAAGAAGGTAATGCTTAAGTTTCAATTGAGAAACTTTAACTTATTGAAAGGATAAACAGTTGAGGAGATGAATACTAGGTTTAATCACTTGATTGTTGAGATGGACAAAATGAAATTGGAAACTTCCGAGGTTGACAAGATTGACACTATCAAGAGTGCACTACCAAGTTCTATTCTACGTTTTTAATGGTTTCGAAAGAGAATAACTATTTCACGAATGAAGACTTGACTGCAATTGAATTCTTGCAAAAGATTGAAGCAAGAGAATACGATCTTAAATGTCAGAAGTCCTCCAAGGAAAGTAAATATCTATGGTGGTAGTATGCCTCTAAGTTCAACTATTTCTCCAGTCACTGCATTTCTTACACATAATGCAAGTGAAAATGAAACAACCATCTATAATGATCCAAGAGCATGTTTTTACCAAGTTGGATCTAGAAATTCATCTACTATAAATTCATTTGCTACACCACCTAGTGTAAACATGAAGGAAGCTGAACAAAACTTTGCTTTTCTGACAGCCTTCATGTCTTCATATGAAAATTTAGTGAGTAGTAAGATAGCCACAAGTGATCTGACTGATGAAGATTATGATCAGATTGATCCGGATGATTTAGAGATCATGGACTTGAGGTGGAACATGGCTATGATTGTCCGTAAGGTTAAGTGATTCATGCAAAGAACTGGCAATGATCTTCCTGCCTTGAACAAGAAATTGGGATTTGACAAGTTAAAAGTGAAATGCTATAATTGTCAGGAGTTCGGGTATTTTGCAAAAGAATGTGACAAGCTGAAAAAGGAGTATACTGGTCCTCGTGGTCAAAATCAAAATTCTTCTACACCACGAGGTAATGATGCTGAAAAGTAACTGTCTACTTCTGGGTCACAAGCAATGTTAGCTGATGGAAATGATTGGTCACAACGACTGCTGTGTAATGATAATCAAGCTAATTTGGATATGTTTGGGCTAACTAAAGACTTTCAAGATGCAAGTGGAAGTGAGCTGTCCTCTGACAATGATTCTGAATCTGATTCTGACGACTCATGTGACAAGCCTCCAACTGTTTTTGCTTGCCTTGCTAAGATCAATGAGGTTAGTCATTCTATCTCTGCTACTTCTTCTGTTAAAGTAACTTGTGTTGAATGCGACACTAACAAACCTAAGTTAAAGTCTTTGAAGAATCATAACGATAATTTAGTGAAAGAGATTTCTTCACTTAAGGATACTTATCGACAATCTCTTGAATATCAAATGAGATCTTGAGAGAATATTGAAGCTTTGTCGGTAAGTAACCATGATCTTAAGGTTGAGTTATCTGTTAAAATGACAATCAATGATCAAAAGTTTCAAGAAATCTTGAAACATAGATCAAAGATAACTGAACTTGAGAATGAGGTTCTCGAGTTGAAGAACAAATTGGGTAAATTTAGAAATTTATCATTTTTTATTAATGAAATAATTGAAGTATCTGGTAAGCAAAAAGACTCAAAGAAAGGTATAGGTTTTGTTGAAATTCCACCTCCTTTTCAGAATGATTATAAACCAAATCCATTTGCTAGAAAAGAAGAGGATTTGATTGAAAAAGAACCTATGATTTCAGAAAAATCTAAACCTGTTAAATCTGAAACTGCTAAAGCCCAATCTTCGACTCAAAAACCTCATATTGAAAGCACTAAAGTCTTTGTTGAAAATGTTGACAAAGTGATTATTGAGGATGTGTTTGAACCCGAGGTAATACACAAAAACAATAACATTCCAAGTTCTAATCACATTCTTTGTGAACCTCACGAATTTGAGGAAGCTGTGTATGGTTCATTCAAACCTCATGTGAGAAAATAAGACAATGTTAAAGTTAAACCAGTTAGGACTAAGAAATCAGAAAAGCCTAAAGTTTCTGATGTGGATTTGATGCGCTTTATCAATCCTACTGTTTCAAAGTCTACAACTGGTCGTGTGTTTAAATTGAAAGGGATTGACACGATGCTCACTGATAAAGACATTCCAATTAGTATCATTAAACCGGAACTGATTGAAAGTGTTTTTCACAATGAAACCTCTAAAATTCAAGATCTTGAACGTCGATATGCTCAAGCTAAAACATCAATGAAATATGATCCTTTAACTAAAGCAAAACAAATTTTAAAACAAGCTAAGAAAGTTCAATTTGTAAAATCCACTGGAATTGATACTTTACAAAGTTTTTCTAATTGTTCTAATTTGGATTTTTATCTAAAGAAGAAGTCAGTGTCATCTGATGATTTAGCTAAAAGTTTTACCAAGAATGTGACTTATCATCCTTCTTTGTCATATGCTACTGTTAAACCTCAAAATGATCGTGTGGACATGCGAAGTTATTTTCTTTGCAGTCAACAAGGTCACGTTGTGGACAACAGAAATTTCAAAATCTTCATCCTTTTGTCAAGGACCATTCAAGACCGGTTCCTGTGATAAAGGAGATTCTGAAATGCCCTGTGTCCTGTGAGGATGATACACACATTATGTTTTCAAACGTGAATCCTCGAAATGTTATTCATGTTAATGAAACACATGGTCAAGTAAAACCAAAATTTATACCAACTGAGCCCATTTGTAGGAACACATATTCAAACATTGTTCAAGCTGCTTATCTAAGACAAAAGTCTAAGAAGCCGGTAATTTATTCTCAAGTTGCTAAACAACAGTTGAATTCTGCAAAGTTTAAAATTTCTCAAGAAAACCAAAAGGTGCCCAAGACTGAGGCCTAGGCTGCCTTTTTGAACTAATCATTTTCTTTTGTGTGTAGGGTACATCCAAGACCATTTCTGTTGAAAACTGGATAATGGATAGTGGATGTTCTCGTCATATCACTTGAAATATCAACCTCTTAACAAATGTGAGAAATATTCAAGGGGGGTTATGTAGCATTTTCTGGGAATTTTGGGGGCATGATCACACAAGAAAGTGAAGTTTCAAATGGTCACATTACTTTTGAAAATGTCAATTACTATGACAAAGTGGACCATAATTTATTGAGTGTGTCGCAAATCTGCGATAAAAAGTACACCACAGTATTTACTGATAAAGAGTGTCTTATCTTGAAACCGGGATACGTGATTCCCGAGGACATGGTTGTCATGCGGTCACCACGATCAAATGATATTTATGTCTTAAATATGAGTTCTGAAGTATCAAAGTCTATCGAAACATGTTTTGTCTCCAAAGCAACCGAGAAAGACTCTATTCTATGGAGTCGTAGAATGGGTCATATTCATGTTCGAAAGACGAATTATTTAATGGCTAATGACTTAGTTGAGGGTATTTCGTTGAAGAACTTTAAGTTATCTGATCACTACATTGCATGCAAGAAGGACTTCATATGGATACTCCTTTTGAACGACTCATATGGATCTCTTTGGTTCGGTGAATGGTGCGAGTATCTCTGGGGATTGGTATTGTCTTGTTGTCACTGATGATTATTCAAGATACTCATGGGTGTTACTTATGAGTTCGAAAGATCAAACGCTCGCTTTGGTACAAAACCTTATCACTAAGATCGAATCACTATACAAACAAAAGGTGAGGAGAATTCTAAGTGATAATGGTACTGAATTCAAAAACACTGTATTGGATTTCTTCTGTATTCAAAAGGAATTCACCGAGAATACAGTGCACCTTATGTTCCTCAACAAAATGGTGTTGCTTAGAGAAAGAATAGAACCGTGATTGAAGCTGCAAGAACTATGCTTGCCGATTCTAAGCTTCCCGTTCAATTCTGGAATGAGGCGGTGAATACAGCCTGCTATACGCTTAATCGGGTTTTAACTGTTAAACGACTCAAGAAGACAAGTTGTGAGCTTTTAAACAATCGAATTCCTAATTTAAAGTACCTGGAATCGTTTGGGTGTCCTTGTACAATGTTGAAGAAGGATGCGGGTAAATTTGAAGAAAAAGCTATCGAAGGTTATTTCTTGGGATATGCATCTCCAAAGAAACCTGTATTTAATTTCACTTCTGGTTGTGTTGAGGAATGGTATCATGTGGACTGTCAAAAGTACACCACTCCTCCTCAAGGGAAAGGTCCCGACTGGATGTTTGACTATGATGGCTTATTTAATTCATTTACTCCATCGACTGAAAACATAGACGAAGATCTGGTTTGAGCATACTTTGAAGATCATTTGGCTATTCCAAGATTTTCATGTTCTAATGATGTTGAAGCTACAACTCCTGCTCCAACTGAAGATCTATGTGATGATAATCAGGTTGATAATGTATCGACTTCTTCATCAGATGACAATCAAGTTGGTGATTCGGTTATTGAACTTGACAGTGATAATGTTTCATCTCCTGAACTTGGTGAACATTACATTAACTTATTTGATAATGTTGTTTTTCCTGAGAATCCCACTCTTCGGATTCATAATTATCATCCACAGGAAAACATCATTGGTGAACTTGATGTAGGCGTTCAAACACGTCATCAAGTTGCTTCGTCAAGTGAGAATAACGTATTGTGTACATATGCTGATTTACATTCATCGGGAATTGTAAATCTTGCAAAATTCACTTGCTTTCTATCTCAAGTAGAACCGACAACAGCTCGTAAGGCACTTGAAGATCCTTCTTGGGTAGAAGCTATGCAAGAAGAATTACAGCAATTTGCACGTTTGGGTGTTTGGGATTTAATTGACAAACCTGCTAGAGTCAAGAAAGCTATTCCGACTAAGTGGGTATTTAAGGGTAAGAAAGACGATCATGGGGTGATCGTGAGAAACAAGGCACGATTAGTGGTACAAGGTTTTCATCAGCAAGAGGGTATTGATTACACTAAAGTATATGCTCCAGTTTCAAGATTAGAGTCGATTCGAATCTTTCTGGCATATGCTGCTTATAAGAATATCAAGTTCTTTCAAATGGATGTTAAAAGTGCTTTTCTCAATGGAGAACTACACGAGGAAGTGTTTGTTTTATAGCCTCCTGGTTTTGAAGATCCTGATTATCCGGACCGAGTTTACCGATTAAACAAGGCCCTGTATGGTCTACATCAAGCCTCGAGAGCCTGGTATGGCACGCTCGCCGACCATCTGACTGATAACGGCTTCAAGCGAGGAACTGACGACTTCACTTTATTTCATAAGACTGTTGGTGATGACTTCTCCTAGTTTAGATTTATGTCGATGACATTATCTTTGGGTCTACAAACGACACGTTATGTAAGGAGTTCGAGAAGTCCATGCAAACGAAGTTCGAAATGAGCTCGATGGGAGAGATGACTATCTTTTTAGGGTTGCAAGTTCACCAGTCTGCAGAAGGAATCTTCATTCATTAGACCAAGTATGTGAACGATTTTTGAGCCGATTCAAGATATCTGCCAGAAAAATCCCTTCAACTCCTCTCCCTTTGGGTCACAATTTATCACCGGATGAATTGGAGGATACCATTTATCCTACCCTCTATTGTGCCATGATCGGTTTTTTAATGTATCTAACGGCTTCTCACCCCGACATTATATTTGATGTTTGTCTTTGTGCTAGGTTTCAAGCAAGTCCCCAAGTGACTCACCTAGCTGCGGTTTTCTTCAGTATCTGAGGGGAAATCCAGACATCGGGTTGTGGTACCCCAAGGATGATACCTTTTAGCTTACTGCCTTCTCAAACTCGGACTATGGAGGTTGCAAGATCAACTTCAAATCAACGATGACAGGGTGTCAATTTTTAGGAAACCGGCTTGTTTCCTGGCAGTGTAAGAAGCAGACAACGGTCTCCACTTCAACCGCCAAAGCTGAGTATGCTGCAGCCTAGAGTTGCTGTTCCCAGGTTTTGTGGGTACAACAACATCTTCACGACTACGACTTGAAGTTTCTTACTACTCCTATTTTGATTGATAACTCTGCTGCTATATCTATCACAAGGAATCCCGTACAACATTCTAAAACAAAACATATCGACATTCGATATCATTTTATATGGGATTGCTTTGAGAAGAAATTAATTGACCTTGAGAAAGTACATACTGACTTTCAGAAAGCAGATCTATTTAACAAAGCCTTTGATAAAACGAGTTTTTAATTTTTGCTTGGTTTAAATGGATTGAAGACCCTCGCTGATATCTTGAAACAATGATGACTATCTTACTTTTCTGTTAATTTTATTTTAAAATTTATTTTGGTTTTAGGTTTTAGGGGGTGAAAAATTAGAAAATACAAAAATCTTGTGCTTTTAGTTTGTATAGATAAAACCCAAAAACATTAAAAAAATTTAAAATCCAAAAACACTAGAAAATTTTGAAAAATCAAAAATACTGTGATTTCTTTTCTTTACTGTTTTTCTTAAAATATTTTGAAAAACCAAAAACATCTTAAAAATTTGAAAGGTCAAAAAGATTGTGTTTTCAGTTTGTACAGAAGAATCTGAAAATCCAAAAGGATTGTGTAGTTTATTTTGTTTATAAGAAAATTAAAAAAGACAAAAAGATTGTGTTTTTATGTATGTATAGAGAAAAAACCAAAAAGATTTTTGCATACGTTCGCTGAAAAGTGTGTCAACTACCCAAATTTGAAGGACATGTACTTGTATATGATTAGTCCTGACATTTACTTGTAAATGACCGGTTTAGCCATTCACCTGATAATGGAAAGTAGTTGGGGCGCTCGTTATGCGTTTTAGATTATTTTCTCGTTGAAATTTATGTCGGTTATTTAAGTTTGTGAAGCATGCTTACTTGTAAATGATCGGGTTAGCCACACGCACGCTGGCTAACTTGGCTATACGTCTGAGGTTAAAGGTTGGGAATCTTTGGTGACAGACTTTAGTTAGATCGGGGGCGCTCACTAAGTTTGGTCGGGTTTATGAATCCTAACGACTATCACTTAGGTTAATATCATCCTCATTAGTGAATATAAATTAAAAGGAAGTAACAATGATGAATAGATCGATGTTCACGCGGAGATTGTTTGGTTAGTTTCACACGATCCATTGATAGAAGCCGTGTAGAAATGGGCGCAACTATTGGAATAGAGTAGCAAAAGGACATATTAGAAGTATCACCTAGACGGATACAATTCATTAAATAAACACAAAGTCAATGTTCTGCGTACTTGCCAAGTCGAATTATCCAAAATTGCTAAATGAGTCAACTATGATCCTGAAAAATCTTCTGGGTTTGGCTGTCAAGTTAGATCAAAATTCGTGTATGCCGAAAGGTCAACACATAGGTGTCAAAGAGGTGGAATTTCCAATGTATAGGAATATTTGTTTGAAATGATATAAATGTGACAAGTTTTGAATACGACTACTCGGAAGCCACTTAGGTTCAGAAGTGAAACTAAAAGGTGATAAAAGAGTACATCAAGCTCCAAATGGAAGGTACCGTCATGCCATCATGGTTGATAACTTCACCAAGTATTTGGAATTAGAAATTTGCCCATCTTTTTGTTATACTTGTATATGCGTGGTATTTTGTAATAGCTTTGGTTGCTAGTGTTGGTTACCATAACAGGGTCACCAGAATTCACACGCACATGCAAATTCATAATTGCGTTGATCACCCACAATTATAAATTTGCCTTGCATGGTCACTCTAGTTTTCTCCCATTAGGTGTTTTATATGAATTTTTTGTTCTTAGTTATTGTTTTGTATTTCTCTAAGCAAGCTCTTATGGCAGTCCTAGTAATGCAATATGGGCTCCTATGTTACTCAGTCTATGGCTTTCTATGGGTAGCGATGAAGGTAAATCATGCAACATTCTTTGCTAAGAGTGAAAATTTTTCATAACACAAAAACAGGGTCAAAGTCCTTAAACAGCCTCAAGCATAACACGCTCCATTCAATATAGTAGCCTTCTGGCATTGGCAGATACTCTCGAGCATAACTTGCTCCAATCAAATTAGTGCGCCCTATATACAATAATAATAATCACGTGTGCATAAAGGTCTTACAAGTACCCATGAGAATATCGATAGTTTTTCATGTATGCACACAAATAAATCAGGTCATCACTTAGTAGTTAATCCTCTAAATGAAGTATTAGAGTCCTATAAGGCAAATCATAGAACTAATCTTCCAATAAACAACCCTAATAGCTATTTTGATCACAACTAAATGTTTTCATATACCTAATTGGTCAAGGTCTTTGCAGTGTCAGAGTCTTAGTCTTCGCAAGTAGGGATCCTTAAAACATTTCGGTTAAAGCCTAGAAATCTCTAACCAATCTGTCACACCCTGCCAATAGGGGACTGGGGCGTTTCAAGGACAAATTGGTACCAAGTGTAAGCAGCGAAATTTTATTGATAAAAATAAGTTACAACGCTTGCACTAAGTATTTCTGACAAGGTGTAACTACACAACTATCTCATCTCTGACACTGCTACAATCTCGAGGTTGGTTCTATTAATCTTCTTGGCATCTAATCTTCATAGTTAATGTTCGGCATACGCCTCCATCCTTAAGCATTCTCATTATAATGCTAAGCCAACATGCTAATCCCCATAGTACCTGAATACATGCTAAAAAGTGTCAACTAAAAAGTTGGTGAGTTCGTGAGTTTAGCTTACATACACATAAAACAATTCATTTATAAAAGCGCGCAAGTTTGCGTATATGAATGTATAAAGCATGGTGCACATCAATCATGTCCACAATCAAACCTGCAACTGGTATAAGTATCCCCAACTCATACTAGAAGTTAAACCGTCCCGGATTATCACCCTGCTAAAAGCAATAATCAAACACGTAGGTTATATGCCGCAACGATCCGCAGATCTCAGTGTGGTTTACCCAACATAGGGTCACTGTGCGTGGGGGTCTCCCAAATAGTACTACCCATACAAGCCTCCGGCCCGTTCCCTCGGGCTAATGATTGTGTAAAAGTTGGGACAAAATCTAGCAGTAAAACACCTCTTGATAAATATCACACCATAAGTAAAACCAGCATGTATCCAGCCCAAAAAGTTTAAGAAAAAAGGGCAGCATGAAACTCAACTCAGTCCGTATGCAATATATGTTAATGAAAGACAATATATGAGCTTGCAACTACGCTATAAACCACCAAGTAAGCCTAGCATATATTAATCAGCAATAAGTTATTGGATAGCAATATAAAATTTGTTATTGGTATTGTGTACTAGTTAGTTCTAAGTTTCGACCAAATGTTTGATTCCCGGTGAATAAAGTTGTCTTTAATGGAAGTTTATAATTAAATAAATTAATAATATAGGTGTTGTGTGTTTGGGCATATTGTTCAACTCCCAGTAGTTTTAGTTAGCTCAATCAGTTGTCAGGTTTCGATAAAGTTTTCATTTTCGGAATGTTCGGGCCTTCATATGGACTTCGGGTTACCGTATGACCATCAAAGCTATATAATTCAATTATATTAGTATCATAATGATTTTTGATTGAATCATCAGGTCATGAGATTACAAAAGCCAACAATACCGGTTATGATCGGTTTTGCGGTTTTTGGTGACATGTCTCGAAAGTATAGTTTTTATAAACGAACACTTATATAATTAAAAATTATTATTTACAGAAATATATATTATAAAATTACTTTATTTCCAGGTCTACATTTCAGCAAGTTTGGTTTTGTACACTTTTAGTCCTCGTTCTTCGTTTAACGTTCCTTTCAAAAAAAATGGGGTTAAAGACTTGGTTAAATTTGATAAAATAAGTAAAGACTAAAATCATGGTTCTATTAACTTATACTTACTGTTAAACTTCAGAAAAATGAAAACTTTATATTTTTCAAATGCTCGTTCAGGTTACGCCGTTTTTACCCTAACTCGCGTTTAAACGCCATTTCTTAACAAAAAGGGGTGTTGTGAATATTGAAAATGGTTTATAACATTATAATAAGTCATTTTAATTATATAAATTCTGGAAAATATCCATTTTATATTTCTGAAGTCTTTTAGTCTTTAAAGCCGGCTCGTTGTCGGTTTCAAACGAAATAATGAGCTTAAGCATGCAAACATGCCCATTTTGTAAATACATTTTCCTTTTAAACATTTATAGCTTTTATCTAGCCATTTGAACTCACAAGCCTTTATTTCAAAAACACAATCTCATACTTTCAGTTTCTGAGAAATAACCGGTTTTCCAAAAATGCCCTTTCGTTGCTTTTTTAACAAAAACTCACTTTTCGTCACCTAACGAGTTAGGACCTACTATAATAAATAAAAATAGGTTGTTTTGACATCCCGTGTGTTTTAAAAGATACTCATTGCTGAATTTTCGCTAACGGGCCCGATTTTGGCTCTTTCGAGTCTTAGTTCGGTTTTAATAACGATGATTCATGTAAAACAGTTTTGGGTCAGGTTATAACTCATCATAATATTATGTTTATGGCTGTAAAAATATGTTAATGTATCAGTTAGGTTGCAGTGCTTATTTCTTAGTTAAGCGTGTTACAAAAATGTCATTTTAAACGGTTTTTATAGCCCGATTTCAATATTATCCCTTGGGGCTGATTTTTACAATTCCAAGGACTTTATGTGCATGTTTAACTTCTGGAAATTTTGTTAAATGTACAGAAGTTAACAAGGTCACATTGTCGGGTTGGTTTTCGAGCTAGTTTCCACTTAAACGAGTCACCAAATGACTATAAATTGGCTACGGTTTTAGGGGCTGAAATTTGTGTAACTTTAGGGGTTCATGGTCAAAGTTTTCTGTTATAAATTTATACTTTTATGTTTTCAATTTATAAGTTTATGCCCAACTCATTTTATTACCGAAAATGCCCTTTCGCTCTAATATTTATTTATAACATGTTTTAGTTAGCGAAACATGTCGTGACTTGTTTTAATACACAAGGGCGACTTGTTTAAAGTTTCATATCGGTATTAAGGTGCTCATAACCTAAATAGTGGCTTCGGTTTTAAAAACGACCAGAAGTTCTTAACAGTTTTTGGACAGCTTGTTTGTTTGAACTAGCCCGACTATTAAAATTATATTTTTACATAAAAGGGATGCCATGTAAGATGGTTAGAGCTTATGATCGGTTTCTTGTCTTCCCGGGTTATTAAAGTAACGGCTTTTAAATAAAATAGCAAGGGTGTTCACTATATTAATATCCGACACTCAGGCTTAGACATTTAGAGCTCCAAACAGATGTGTTTAACTTCTGGACATTAAATGTCCAGATGTTACATGGTCTCGGGTTGGTTCGTTTTTTATAGGTTGTTTCACATGAATTTGGCAGCCATCACAACTACAGTTTGGTTACAGTTTTACTACAGGTTCTGGGTAGATTTTAAGTTCCAAAACCATGTTATATTCTTGCAATTAATCATCGATTTATTAGTGATTTCATAGAAACATCCAAACGATTTACAATGAAGTGGCAGGTAAGCGGGCAACAAGCTGCGCCGTAACCCCCTTTTGGACATCAAACCCAATCCGACTAAAAACAAAGTTTTGATTCTTATGGGCTGATATGTTACTATACACAACTTTTTGAACCCTATTCAAAAGGTCTACGACATCTGGAGCTAAGAAACCAAAAGTGTCAAAGGCGAAAGGGATAAACACGTGTTGATTCTCCAAACAAGCTCTCTCGTGTTTAGCAACCTTGCCCGATGCCGCCTTCAATGCTGCCTGGCCTGCTACAAATCCAGTGTCCCTAATCCCAACAAGAGGGGACACTCCTGTGAGGTCGACACAAGCGTGTTTCCCCCCTACCCACCCAAAAACAAGAATATCGGCCGGTCGTAATGTAGATCTTCCTTCTTGAGAATCCGTAAGAAAGTTTACAGGGGCTTCTTTTTAGCCGAAATTCCGGCTCGTTTAAGAACATCGCATAGAACATCCCTCACCAAATCTTGCCTGTACTTAAACCCAGGCAACTCTTTGCAGTGAACTGCATGCTCGCCAAAAGAATCAAAACAAACCTTACGGCAAACTGGGCACGACTCATCTACCGGAAACAAAGGGATCATTAACCGATACTTCAGGATGGCCCGGTACTCCAAAGCCGACATATGTTGGCCCAATCCTTCAATAGGGAGAACACTTAAGAAATCTTGAGCCCGAAGAGCCCGAAGACACTCAAACACCGCTTTCTGACGAGAGGATAAATCAAACTTCATTTCCAAATTCTTGATGATTCCACTATAAAGGGCACTCGCCAAAGCATGTTGGGCTTTAGGGGGGGCAGTGTCTTTATTAGAGAAACCACTAATGTCAAAATCGGGAAGTGAAATGTGCAACCGATCTATCGCACTCCCATAATCGGAGTCAAACCCATCAATACCACAACCTCGAAGAATGTGGTCTTGCAATTCCCAAGATTGCGCCCTCGAGGCCACAAACGCGTAAGTAGAAACGTCTGAAGTAGAACATATACCCAAACCTCCAAAACGAGTCGGAAGTGATGCCAACCTCCATTGAAAATCTCCAAAGAAGGGACCACCACAAACCACGATGTCCTCAATCGCCCCCCGAAGGCCATTGTCAAACACATAAACTGCTTCCCCTACATACACAGGTTGGCATGTTCTGAGACCAAACAACAACTTTCCAACTCCCATACATGAGCGGAGCAAAAGGAGCTCGCATTGAGGGTCTCGCAAATGCGGGAGATAGCTCATCAACTCCACAGCTCGCGAAGCCCTTTTCATAGCAAGTTCACTGATGAACCCGGCATCTCGGCTAACGACTCCCCCGAGGAGTTTCACACCTAGCACCGGTCTTCCAATCTCACAGGGAAACACCCCCTCCTGCACCTTAACCCCATTGCACGACGGCCAAAATACTTCGGTTTTCTTAATATTAAGTTCAAGGCCCAGGCGGGGACCCTCCGACCTGATAATATCTAAAGCTTTAGCAACCTCTTTAGAGTCCCCAATAATTGTACCATGATCTAGGTACCAAGCATGAAAGAGAAGCTTACAGGAACTCTGGACTAGATGAATAAGTGGGTGCAGAACTAAGGCGAAAAGAAGAGGTCCCAAAGGGTCCCCCTGCTGAACCCCAGTGGTGGACCAAATGTGGCCATCTCCCACATATAGCCTGGCCGGTTGCCCATATAAAAAGTTCACTCATAAGGAAATAGATGGGTATCGGGCTCGAACCTCATTCAGAAGGGCAGTCCTGTCCACCAAGTTGAAGGCATTATAAAATCAATAGTAAACATAGAAAATGACCCATCAGAATGGAACTTACTTAAAAACCTATTCGCGCTATGAAGAACGGCCTCTGCACCACTAGGGACTCCCACCCTAAACTGAAAGTCGCACATGTATTTAGTAATGTCTTTCCCAACACCCCTCATAGCCACCTTAGATATCAATCTTCTCCAAATGGCACCTATGGCAATGGGTTTAATCCCATTGTCCGGTTTGAGCAACGGTGTGAGAGGAGCCGACGCAATGAACTCTGCCAAAACCCTTGGGCATCTCCCCCCAAACATAAATTAACCATCACAATAGTAGCCTTTAGTAACCCAACAGCGATCGGCGACCCCTCTCCACAAAATGCATCCAAAATATGTTGTGCCCTCAATCCATCTCGTCCGCAAGACGTTCCTTTAGGGAAGGATTTAATGCATCCAAGCACACAATCCTCATCAACAACAAGAGGAGGCTCAGAAAGCAATGAAGCAGGCATAACCGGCGGGGGAAAATTGGGATGCTTAGCCACTAACGCTTTCAAAGTGTCTTTGCCGAAAGGTGCAACCCCTAAAGAGCATAATACGTTAATGGGGGCAGTGAAATGCCCGTCCGCCACTTTTCGTAAACATTGTTTCACATTGGCGCATACCGCAACATCATCGTGCTTAGCGAGAGGCTCCTCATGACTCGAGTTCACCCCTATAGGTGTGGCAAAAAGGGATAAAATAAGCGCATCAAAACCATCCTTAGCACTCCAACTTGCTAGTGCTTGTTGAATACTATGACATTGCAAAGACTTTCTATTACCGGACCTGCGCTCCTGACGTTTAGAAGGTCTGAAAACACGCAACGTGCACCACGGTAACAAGAAAAGTTTCACCCACGCCTCAACAGAGTCTGGCATAGAAACCACCTTACCCAGAGCTGCAGTTAACGCTTGAGCAAATGCCATACGACAACTATGAGGGATGCTCTTAACAGTTGTGATAGGAAGAGAGAAGACGCGGTCAAGGAGAACCTCATCCACCACTATCCCTCCTAAGGGAGCAACATCCCTCATAACATACGGTTTATCAATCCCCACAATAAACTCCTCCACAGCTCCCACACCCTCGTTGTACTTGGTGACTCCATCAGCATGATAACACGTCCGTTTAAGAGCATTTGGACGCATACACACCCCACATAGCCACTTGTCCGAGGCCTTAAAAGCCTCCCCAAACGAAATAAATAAATCACAATCCGTGGAAATGGCGTCCCGTAGGGTCACTTTCCGCTCATCCGACGACAAATGAAGTCGTTTGATAAGCGCAATTAACCGAGAGATCCCCTTGACCCCGCCCGTCCATCCGAGCAACAATGGAACCCCCTATAAGGACATGGCCAAACACCCACCGAACCCACACTATTGTCTAGGGTGTTAGACATAGCACCCTCATCAACCACACAACCATGTCCACCTACCGTGCCCACCTTCCCCGATGGGGCTCCTTTGACAATCCGAGCCCTTGTCATAACCCCTCACAACAAAAAGGCCAACAAACAAACTCGAGCTGAGTTTTGGGAGTAAAAACCCGAACTAAGAGGAGAAAGGAGAGCAACCGCCAGTTGCTCTCCCCTCCGTAAACCCAAAAAACCGATTAACTCATTGAGACATTTTATCAAACACCTGGCGGGCAGACCCAAAACCGAGGATTAAAGGAAAAATTGAAATAGCAGTAGGGGTGGTGGTGAGGATATGACGAGGAGATGATGCTGGTTACTGATGTGTGACGGCGGGTTGTTCTTTAGGCGAAGGTGTAGCAACGGTGGTGGTGGAAATCTGTGGCAAAGGTGTAGCAACGGTGATGCTGGTTACTCATGTTTTTATTATTATTCAGACCTAATTAAGAAACATGTTCACAAAAGACAGAACCGTTTGGAACGGTGATGTTATCATTGAATATTCCCTCAAAGAGATGGTTGCACTCCGCAAATTTTACAAGAACTAAAGAAAGGATTTGTCCGCATATCACGCTAAGAAAGGATTTTTATTTGATCATATACCTTCGCTTTTTCGTGCAATGTTCTGGTAAGTTTAATCAAATTTAATAGTTCAGTTTACACCCCGTTTGGTTGGTTTAAAGACTGAGTTTTCTGTTCGGGTTTTCCATTTGTAAAATTAGTTTGTAACTGGTGGCAGGTTAGAGGTCTGGAACGGATTTGTGACCTGTGCATGAGTGTGATTCTTCGTGTATAGGTGCTGGCCACGATTATGTGAAATAAAAGAAAGGAATGATGAATACCTTGAACGGTTGGAGAATTCACAGGGGCTGGTCCCTTTGGTTTTCCGAGAGCAATTCGAGAGCAAGGATATATTTAGGCTGTGATTTCCATACCAACATTAGAATCAGTAGAAGGTTTGTCAAAGAATGGAATATATATTGGTCATAACATGACATGTTACCCGGTTTTCTTCGGATTCGGGCTGGGTCGTTTTAGTTATAGCAGTAGAACAACAACAATTCAGCAGAGATTTTAGTTGATTGAAAGTGTAAACAAGGATTAATGGGTCGGATTTTATAGGGATGAGAAAACAAGATTCATTGGTTCACCTGTTTGCATGAAGGACGAGTGGTTAGTTTTGCTGCAATGATGGTGATTGGGTGAATTTGCTGCAAGATCAGAGAGGGCAGGGGCGGACATACATATAGTTGAGCCATAGCCTCCGCTATGGCTCAACTTTTTACGGGTAGTGTTAAAAAACAAAAAATGTTGCCGATTTTCGTGTTTCGTTACAGTTGGAAAAAAAACCGTTACCGCTAAGATTTTAAGCCCAACCAAACATATGTTTTAAACCCAATCAAAAGCCAAAGCCCAAATAAAAAACCCATTAACCCAGCCTAACCAAACCACCTTTCACCACTTAACCCAAGCAAAAAATTAACCCAAACAAAAAAAATTACAATACAGACATACAGTAGCAGAGATAGCAGCGCATAGCCCCAGCTCCACACCTCCAATCCAAACCACCGCCGACTCCAGCCACACCACCGCCGTCCGCCGGCGCCGACAAACCGAATTTGACAAGATGTTGGCAAAAGTTATATCTTTTTGTGAAAAATCAAGATTAAGATGTTAGATATGGAGGAAAGTTATGGTAATCAAAGAAACCGGAAGTATGTCATTACTAATCGACATCATTTTGAGGTTGAAGTTTTTAACACGGTATTGGATATGCAAATTCAAGAACTTGGAAATAGATTTAGTGAGGTCTCAACTACTTTGTTAGAAAATATGCGGGTTTAAATCCTTGTGATTCGTTCTCCAAGTTTGACATATTTAAGATAGCGGCTTTTTCAGAGATGTATCCGAATGATTTTACTAACGAAGAAAGAGGGTGTATTCCGGGTGATCTTACGTCCTTTTATTACACTTTAAAGGAAGATGCTAATTTTGCAAAACTGGGTGGAATGGGTGATCTTGCTCGTGTAATGGGGGAAACCAGAAAACACACAACTTTTTTTTGGTTTATCGAATATTGAAGCTAGCATTGGTTTACCGGTTGCAATTGCAACCGTTGAAAGATGTTTCTCTAAAATGAAGCTTATCAAGACGAATTTGCGCAATCGAATGGATAACGAGTATGTGAACAATGCTTTAGTTTGTGCGGTCGAAATAGAAACGTTTGATAAAGTAAATGTAGAAGATGTAATGGCACGGTTTCAAGCTATCAAAAACCAAAGAGCAGATATTTACAGCCCAACCTAGATCCGCCATTGTTGGTTTGTTAACCCGGTTAGTTTAAATTTATTCGTTGTCATGTTCTTTATATTTGTTTCGTTAACATTGTATTAAATATGAGGGAAAAAAATTTTGAGCGCTACGGCTCGGTTTCGAGTCTAGATCCGCCGCTGATGAAGGATGAGTGGTTAATTTTGCTGCAATGATGGTGATTGGGTGAATTGGCTGGAAGATCAGAGAGGGTGTAGGGAAGAGAACGTATCAGAAAGGAGGTGCAAAGGATTGGGTAATTAGGATTTTCAGTATCTTTATAAAATCACTAATATCATCTAAATTTCTTTCAACTTCAACTGCTTATTTTATAAAATAAAGAAACCAGATTTTATCTATAAAACATAAGTTGTTGATTGTTAAATATCATTATATAAGATGCTTAGATTGTTCGGATTCAGGCACGTCCGTTAAACGTTGGTTCGGTTGGCCGGTTTAATGGTAACCGATTAAACGGTTCGGATAATTATAAAATTTTTAGATATAGGTTAATAATATAATATTTAATATATATCTCGACATATTGCGTTCGGGTGAATATCCGGGTTATCGGGCCATGCCCGTTTATTGTTTGGATGTTAGATGCTAGCCGGTTTTTGTTTCTATTGGGTTCGGTGACCGGTCAATGATATAAGAAACCATTTGATGTTTGGGTTAAATATTTTGGACATCCAACCGGTATGATTTAAATATTTATGGAATACTTCATACTTTTTTTTGAAGTTATCGGGTCAACCGAGTTTCCTTTCATTTGATTAATTTGGGTCAAGCCCATTAGCTATAATCTTGGTAGTTCGAGACAAGCTCATTGGCGTACGGTTCACTTAAACTATTCAACCAATATTACTCTCGGTATTAAAATAAGTTTTCATTTAATAAAAAATAAAAAAAAAATTTCTAGCCCTGTTTTTGGGGTTGTTACATCTAACTTGTGATTATCACCTCTAGTTAGTTCTTCATCATAACAAGGTTGTTCATAGTTCTCAACATTAGAAAGTGTGACAACCCGAGCATTTGGACATTCATAAGCCATATGGCCTATGCCTTGATATCAGAAACAACGACACAATGCTTTTGGAGCAGGATTAGAAGTTTCAGCTTTCTTAATAGAGTTTGTGAAAATAGGTTGTTATGTGGGCAGATGAAAGGTGGGTGATGTCACTGTATTTGTGGTGGATCGATTTACTTTAGACTTTCCTTTCACCTTCTTCTGGGCGTTAACCTTGTAAGCTAAGATGGTCAACTCGGCTAATGAAGAATACGGTTGCAACTCGATGACATGAGCAGTCCGAGGTTCAAGGCGACCTAGATACGCACTAAGGTTTGCGGATGGTCTTCGTCCAAGCCATGTTTCATTATGAGGTTTTCAAAATCTTGAGAGTATTCTTCTGTTGGTCTGGAACCCATTTTAAGAGAATGAAGTTTGGAGAAATTCTCCTGGACATAATACGTAGGCATAAATTTTTGCTTATACACTTTCTTCATTTTTAACTATGTTACCTTGTCTTTTCCTTGTCCCTCTCTTTTCAAACAAACATTTTCCCACAAGGTAGAGGCATATTTCTAAGCTTTAAAGAAACAAGCTTGACCTTCATTTGAACGGTTGTTTTCTTATAATCAATAATGCATTCAACGATGCGCAGCCAATCTATAAACGCATCAGGATCGAGCTTGCCATCATACTCAGGAACATCAACCCAGACGTCATTTATGTGTTGGTTTCCGCGAGGATAACGACTGTACGGGTTATAGTCGTTTACGGAATCATTATCAGTTTCATAATCATAACCATCATGGAGATACCGAGGTGGGGCTCCATCATCATCCCTTCGTCTTCACATAGCAAGTGTGAGTTCTTGCAATTGTTCATGCAAATCGCAGATTTGTTGTTCCATTATTCTTTGTTCATAATTCCATAGTTGATTGGATTTTGAATGGAAACAAATTGGGTTTGAATAGAAAAGTAAGGAACTTTAGCTTTGATACCAGATGTTATAAACTCAGTTTTAAATGGCTAATAAAAATTATGAGATCAAACAGATATAATTCCAACGGATAACCGGGACACAGATTCACCACCCGAAGTATAACCGAAGAGCAAAAACGAACACATAACAAGATACAAACTCACCACTTGTCACGAGTAGGTATCCAAAGTTCACCTCTCAAGTTGCTAACCTTCAAATAGCAATGGAATATTTAGCCTTCCAGTGGGGAACACCAAACTAAAAACATAACAGTTCTTCTCCGCCATTTCATTCATTAGGTTCGAATAAAAATTGAACAAAGAAAAAGAAAAATGCCCACGTTACTAGCTTTTAGAGAATTAAAATACTAACTAACTAACCTACTCACTAAAAATCAAGAAATAGAAACCAACTATTAGTGATAATAATAATAAATATTAAAACTAAAAATACAAACTAATTGAAAATATGAATTTTGGGCAATGATGGACATATGGGATGCAACTGTACGAGTTTGTGTTCTTAGACAATTTTGCATGTGCACAATCCAACCCGGCTGATCCAAGTTGTGGACCCGTTTGCTGCTGACCCGGATAACCCGTCTTTAGTGATATCGGCTATTGACACAACGACCCTCGAATTTGAATCTCCTATGAGGTTGCTATTAACGATCTTCTTCCATTTACGACATAATTGCCATGTAGAACCATATTTAAGAAGAGGAAATACGAAAAACGGAGAAAAAAATCGATTGTTGAAAATACTTGAAAAACTTTGCTTTAGGCATAAGCATTGGACTTTGTGTGTGTGCTTGTGTATATTAGGCGTAAATGAATCAACAATAATAAAATAATAAGCATGTGTATTGAACAATTAAATAGGGCCCACATAAGTTCTAATCATGCAACCCTAAACAAATAATTAAAATAAGCTATTACCAACTAGAACACTACGTCTAATGTCCTATACTGTATTCACGGCTCTGATACTAATCTATAACACGCCGGCTTACGTGGAAACGTCCGAGTGTGACACACATATTTCTCAAAACACATGTGGCACTATTAAGTGATAATATTATCATTAACTAATTTAAGCATCAATACACAAGTTCCAAGATAAAGAATACAAGAAAAAACAATCAACTTGACCATTTATTAATATAACCTAAGTTCTAGTGTCTTCTCCAAGTTTCATTCTTTAATGAATTGTACCTATAACATATGTGTATATATATATATAGGGAAAGGATCAAGAGAGAACTCACTATTAGGGAGGGAACTAGAGAACTCTTAAGTATAGGGTTATTTTTGTAAAAGTGTCTTGAGTACATCTTAACACACCTGACATACAACCTTCCCCTGTGTGAACCTTACTATGTGCGACGGATTATCCCCAAACACCTACAGATTGTGAATACTTACACGTACAGACCGTGAATCGTTACAAATTTATGATTACGAACCCTAAATCATCAAATAAATTGAATATTGATCCTCTGATTGTGCGGTCTCACAGATCCAGCCGTTAATCGTCTCTTCATCTTTGATTTAAACCATTACACACTTCTGAAGGTAATTTTGAATTCAGACCTATATCTTCCTTAATCACGTGAGTTTTATTGTTAAATTGATTATACTTTACTTTATTTTCACATTCTACAATCAATAATGACTTTATAATTCCATGTTTTGAGGATTCTAGTTCAAAACGGTTTGAATTAGGTGATTGTTGGTCAAAAAAGACCAAAATTAGGTGATTTTATGTCAAAAGAACAATTATTACCGAAGAAAAAACATAATTTGTTTGCCTTTTTATATTGATTTGATGGTTTAGTTGACTAATAATGAGTCAATACATTATTATGAGATAACTGAGTATTACAAATGTGTAATACCGAGTATTACGTATATGTAATACTATTAGTGTGTTAGATAGGGATGAGCAAATTCGGCACTGGTTTCGGTACCGGTTTGGTACCGAATCGGTACCAAAGTTTTGAGTTTTGGTATCGGTACCGGTACCGGTACCGGGATTTCCCGAACTTTTTACCTTCAATACCGGTACCGGGATCGAACCGAATTTTTTGGTACCACTATCGAACCGAATATTTCGGTACCGGTACCAAAAATATGCAATTTTCGGGACCGGTACCGGTACTGTACCAATATCATCCCTAGTGTTTGATTTTTTAGTCATTATGTTTTTGTTGCATATATCTATTTTACGTGTGGTATTACATACCTGTATTGTTTGCTTATTCTTATTTTATAAATGGATTTAAAGGTAATGATTTTAACTGCTAACTGCTAACTGTTAAATGTAAAAGCATTTTATTTCATTTAATAGTATTAATGTGATGCCTATCTATAAGTTGTTTTTAGAACAGGTGGGCTTTAAGTTTCTTGACAATAAATTTAGCCATGCTTTGTAACTGATGGATTTTCATCCATTTTTTTTATTTAAAGATGGAACTAAGGTTTGTTTCCTAATGTCTTATTACCTTCATTTGTTTTTGAGTATTTGTTTGCAGCAACCGATTGAAGTTTACAAATTTTACACATTAATGCATGCTGAGTTATAGGTGACATTTTCAAAAACATCATTGTATCAGCTATTTAGTCATCAATCAGAATATCACAGAGGTGAGTCTTCGATAGTTGGACAACAATCATTTTAAGCAATTCAACATTTTTTAAATATATATTTTAAAGCTTGATGATTAGATTATCCATTACTCTTTTTTTTTCTCTGAACAGAAGAGGCGTTCGGTTGTGCTTCATACCAATTGTTATGGCTCAAGTTAACCTTAATGAGCTGATCGTTTGAGTTAATGTATTAATTGTTCCAATATGAATTTACAACGGTCATATGATTTGTAATATGTGAATGTCACGCAGAGACCTTTGTTGGTGTTGTATCTAATTGATTCTTGATGTGGTATATTCAATGAAGTAAAAGAGAGAGAGGGAGAGAGAGAGAGAGAGTTATATAATATCCCATCATTGAAACCTCAATCAAAAATTTCATTGTTACTTTTATAACATTTCATGTGTCCTATAGCAAACACACCGCCATCCATGAAGTTGTCATTTACCTATTAAAGCAAAAGTAATGCATATATGTAATAATACATCCTATAGTATCATTGCATATATGATGGTTGCATATATGTACGACCACACCTTGAAATATTCAATATGCCTCATAGCAAACACACCACAAATTGTGAAGTTGTCATCGACAACTAAAACAAAGGTAATGCATATATGTAATACATCATACAATAACACTACATATATAGTTCATATGCATATAATATATGATAACGGCATATACGTAAAACATTTGCATTGCACATAGGTAGTGCATCAGTATTGCATATATGCAATACACCGTACCATAATCGCATATACGTGATATACATTGAGAATGCGATATGCAATGCATCTGTATTGCACGTATGTAATATATTTTAAAGCATATGTGCAAAACACTAACATTGCCCGTATATAGCGTCTCAGTACTGCATATATGTGATACACCATAACCGTGTACAAGTGTAATACACCAACAGTGCATATATGCAATCATTGTTAATGTACGTAACATATTATTAAAGTGTATATGTAAAGCATTTGTGTTTTTTTTGTTAGAAGGCACCCCGGAAAAATCTATAAATAAGAAAAACAATACAAGTCAAAGTACTATTGACCCTGGTACATACCTAAAGGGACAAACTACCCTACAAACCAAAAAATAAGTCCAAGATAAACACCTATACTGGCTAGTCAAAACAAACAAGTCCATCCTACCACCCGGATCAAATCAAACCAGAAACCAAATAGCAAAAGTCAAAAAGAACAAAAGAGCAAAATCAAGCATAATTTTATTGTCGTCAAAACCAAAAAACATGCCTCTAGCGCATACTAACCTAAACCAAGTCACATCCGAATGAAATATGCAACCATAAGCTCTACATAATCCAAGTACACTCCAACATAACATATCCAACTTTGAACTAACCAAGCCCATAACCTGCCCATTCTTCCAAAACTCAACCAACACCATTAGTTAGAAACCGTGTCAGCAACAACAAAAGGTATACCAGACCCAACAATAAACACAAACTCAGCCATGAACAACAATATACTCCCACTTACGCGACCAATACTTCTTAACAACCAAGAAATCCAGACCAAATGAGCATAATTCTTCAAACTCTTACAAGCATAACTCTGTTTACTCAACATACAACCCAACCCACCATTTAAAAAAACAGAATAACATTTGTGTTTTCACGTATTTAATGCATCTGTAATGCATACATGTAACACACCAAAATTGCATACGCGTGTACCACATCAACAATGCACCTGAAATAGCATCTTTTTAACTTGTCTATAGTCTTCTCCCCAGTTTCATGGCATGTTTCCTTTTTTGCCGACTTGATTTCTTGTCCACTGTTTCAATATAATAGTTATATAGTTATATTTGTTCACATATGCAATACGTGTATTGAGTGTACGTGCTACCGCTATTATATTAAATGTATTACGTAACTTACCAAACTCCTTGTTGTCCTTTATTCCTTTTCCATTGTTTGTTCATCAATATACGAATTTTAATTTCCTGGTATCTGGATTCATTTGCTATCTCCCATTATCAGCTTCGACGAGTTGTGTGTTGCATGTCATCGCTTTCCTTTTCCTGAATTTTATCATTACCGCCTTTTAACGATATATAATTGCTAATTTTATTTTCTGTAAACATTTAAGTTTTTCATATGTTTACGATATTTGTATATGCAATTATAACATGTATTGTATATTTTGGCATAACTAAATATATTTAGCAAGCTAAGCATTAATGCCCTTACGTGTACAACATATGTGTATTGCATGTACAACATATGCGTATTGTATATAAGCGGTCGTCGTATACTAATAGATAAGGATCGCGTATACGTAATAGATAATTGTTGTCTGCTGCATATATGTAATACATTAGACTACATGTGCACGTAAGACCAATATTGCATATATGTAATACTTAACAAACATGTAAACTACACAAATTGATTTCAATACACACATCAATCATAACGTTTCATCTATAAGTAGTGTAAAAATTAATGTTTGTGGCACTCTGTTATTTGATATAACATCAAAAGCAAAAACCAGATACTATCAAACATGATATTAGTGTAAACCGACTAATCGATGTTGATAATGCATAAACTTGACAAAAACGATCAGTTACCTGATATCCTTCTTCTGAATTATGCTTGTTTTGTATCAGATTAAACCAATTGAAACCCTTACTAACTCGCCTTACCACTGCTGATTCTTCCGGCAAGACGAATCGACAACGGTTGTGTTCTAATCCCCTTCAAGATCTAGCACATTCACTTATGCTTCAAGATCGGTGAACACGGCGGCAATAAGCTTCTCTGATTTACTGGAAAACACCGTGTGGAACATCTCCGATACAGGATTTGAAGATGACCTGTGTGGATGCGAGCAAGTGATTAGGGTAGAGAGAGTAATTGAATGAGCGATGGTTTAGATTTATTTTTTTCCAATTCCAATACTACCCTTCCACATTAAAAAAAACCCAGCACTTTGTATTTCCCCCCTTTCTTTTCTTTTCACCTTTAATCTATTTAAATTAATGGTGTTAAAAGGAGTTCTTTAGTTTTCTCTTTAAGAGGAGTTCTCTCTTATCCTACCCATATATATATATATATATATATATATATATATAATACACTAAACTAAACGAATAGTTTGTGAGATCACACAATTTTTGAAATAAAAACGTAAAAACCAGACAATTCCATGAGAAAAGTGAAATAATCGTGCAAGTAAGGTCCTTTCCAGTTGCTAACTGCCAACGTACTCGGATAATGAGGTCCTTTTCCACTCATAACAAAAAAGGTACTGAGTCCAAACGGAGTCGTATGATCATATTTATTAAGGCTACCACGTGCAAGTATGTTCGAGCAAGTAATCAAGTGAACACATGTCCATATAATGAATTGTAATTTGTAATGAAATCTTAAATACTTGATTTTGTAAGATACATATGCTACCCCAAAATGTGTAAAAACGTTAAAAATGGGGTGTGAGAAACTCATATTGAAATTGAAGCTAAACTTAAAATAACAACCGAAAGCGCGTTTAGTTAACTAAAATGACAAACCTCACGAACTATAAGGATAAAAATAATAATTAAAGATTACTAACTGGATTGTAAAGGTTGAATAATATAGTTTTAGGAATCATGAATTATTTTATTAACATAAGGACATTTTATTACAATAATATTTTTAATCTTTACGAACTTTTCACGATTTTATTATGGTTTTAATATTATTTAATTATTAGTTCATTACTAAGATGAGGATTATAACATTTATTGAACACCGATTTTAATGGTATAATTTTTTCTCGGAAAAAATTAAGTTAGGGTATTATGGAGATTAATGAAATAATATAACGATATAATATTAATCGGGTTTTCATGAAATTATCAGTAAGTAAAAGGTGGTATTTGAGTGAAAATGATAAAAATAATTTATAACAAATTTTGTTTACATTAAAATAATATTATTTAGTTTATAATGGTTCTTAATATTTTATTTGATTGTGATAAAAAAACTAAAAAGGCTTTAAACAAATAATAAATAAACGGCCTGAAACGAGTTTAAGCGAGTGGTTCATTTCCGGTCGGACCCGAACTCAGCTTTAGGTTGGGTTCGGTTTCGACATGGTAAAAATGTTATATTTCAAAGTTGTAACGTACAAATTATATTCAAACAAATTTATTATCATCATAAAGAATGTTTGACCAAAATTTTAATGTAGTAGGAATGTTTTCATCTTTAAAATAATAATAATAATAAATTTAGGTAAAAATAAATGTGACATAACTAAATTAAAATGATGTACTTTGGTTATGCATCGATAATGTAGTTTATGTGATATTTGAATGAAGAATAATCATGGGTGTTATAATATATATTTGTAATGATTAATATCATTAAGTAACTTTAGGAAAGAAAAACTGTTACATACGATATATGTAAAATATGGGTATACGTATAACTAACATAATCACATCTAATAATAAAACAGATCGGTTTAACGAATACAATACAAATAATAGAAATTGACGAATATCACATGAAATACAAGAAATGATATATATATATATATATATATATATATATATATATTTATAAAAAAAATCGAATATTTAAAATGGGTATGGTTTTTGGGTTTGAAAATTATTAAATTTTACTGTAAGTGTATGCGATATGATTGTTTAATGAATGATATAGAAAATATCGAAAGTATGTATGAAAGTATACATATAAATATATATTAAACAAATGTATGTAAGTTTGTATCGAAAGAAGGGATCAGACCCTAATAGTATCTGAGATTGGCGGGACCAAACCCTACTAATATCTGAGATGGTAAATGAAGGGACCAGACCCTACTAATATCTTAGGTGGTAATCCTAGTTATGCAAGTAGTATGAAAATATGAAAGTATGAAAGAATGTATTTATGTATAAATGAATGTATGAATGTATGTATGTACGAATCGAAGGTAAACGAGTTAAGTATATAATATGTATCTTCGTATATGTATGTATGAGTATAAATTGTATGTTACCTGATTAACTAGAACTCACTCCGCATAGCTGACTTTTAGTATGCACGCGAGAAAATAGGTTAAAGAAGATGGCTTGATGATGGCACATGGTATGAACTGAATGGCTGGCATCTAGAGAAGGAAGATATAATGCTTTATTTTTATGTTTTATGTTGAAACAAGTTGTGATGTTTAAGAAAAGTATCGTATGGTTTGTAAGAAATGGTTGACTTTTATTATTCCGCAAAAAGTTTTAATTCACTATGATATTTAGAATTATGTTTATGAGTAAATCCAACCTAAATCAGGGCACCGGGACCGGGGCCTTACACCCTTCATGTTCTGCCGTTTGGGTGGGGTGTGACATCAAAGGTCAACGAAGTCCTAAAGAACTGTAAGATTCTTGAAGAAATCGTCAATGGAGGAGATGGAATTCGAGTTTTGCAGAGATGATGGCTGATGTTGCAGTACTTTTTTTAGGGTTTTATGATATGTTTGTTTAAATATAAAACCCTATATTCATTTATTAGTTGACATACTTGTTTAAAATAACCGAATAATCAGTTAATGATGAATCGATCCAAATAACTTCGTGATTTCGGTTCTAATATCAAGGAATCGAACTTGGACATGTTACAATATCATGACTTAACTTTGGGTTTCATTTTCATGAATTGGATCGAATTAGGAAGGATTTAGCATTAACACGAGATCATAAACGAATTTGCTGATAAAGTGTCTAATCAAGTCAGGTGGGGAAGAACTGGGACCCCGCCGTGCGACACCTTGAGCCAGATATATAAAAGCTTTGGTTTTTGACATGTTTAGCCAATGTACTATAACATCGTTAATTTTCAAATTTGAAAACCCGACCCATTTTAAATTTTCACTTTTGTTTATATATATATTGTGTGTGTGTGTGTGTGTATATATATTATAAAATTATTAATTAATCTCAAGTTTCATATCATGTATTTTATGTGATTATTTCTATGAAATTATATTTGTCACCACCCTTGTAGTATTGCATGCACATTTAAAACATTCACAATCAAGATCATTTATTCATGTACATATCCCATGCAATTTACTTGAATTTTCTTAATCTATTATTATTATTATTATCATCATCATCTTTTCACATGTTATTTAACTAATAATAAAAACTAATTAATGCTTTTTCAATAAAATTGATAGAAATGAATAGATGATCTTGATTGTGAATGTTTTAAATAGGCATGCAATACAATAGCTCGACCCCAGCCAGGGTCTCTGCCCCTTGGACCCTGCCAGGGGCAGGACCACTGTTAGCTAGGGGTTTCGCTAACCAAAAAATATAAATTAGCAGTTGTTAAGTGATGCTTGTTAATTGTTACACAGTTAGTCGTGTCTAACTGAGAAATAATGATATATGAATGTTATGGATAGGATTTTGGGTATGTGTTTACACGTATAAGAATATATATCTAAACGTATGAATGGTTGTACAGTGATGCCCCTTGGACCCTGCTAGGGGACGCCACACCTAGAATCCCGCTGTCAGGGGCGCTGCCCTGGACCCTCGTTGGCTAGGGGTTTCACTAACCTAGAAGTATGATATAGTTAGATGTAGTTAATTGATACTTATAATTATTACACAGTTAGCCGTTCACAACAAAGGATGGGTATTACCGTTGACTCAGAGAGGAACATGACACATGTAAGTTTCTAGCCCCTTTTCTATGTTATATTTTCTAGGCTGTGTGCATACTTCTATGTGGTTAGTTAATACACTTACCTTAAGTGGTAAGTGTATGCTATATTATTGTTTAGTGAATGATATAGAAAATGTTAAAACTCGGTATGAAAGTACATATATATATATATAAATATATATATATATAAATATATATATATACATATGTATATATATATATTTAAATGTATGTATGGTTGTATGGAATGAAGGGACCAGACTCTAATGTATCTGAGATAGACGGGACAAGACCCTGCTAATATATGAGATGGTAACGGAAGGGACCAGACCCGACTAATATATAAGATTATAAGGATAGTTATGCATGTAGTATGAAAATATGAAAGTATGAAAGAATGTATGTACTTAAGAAGGAATGTATGAATGTATGTATGTATGTACGAAAGGAAGGTAAACAAGTTGAGTATATATGTATCTTTAGATGCGTATATGTATGTGTATGAAATGTATGTTGCCTAATTAACTAGAAGTCACGTAGGTAAATAGATTAAAGGAGCTGGCTTGATGATGACACATGTTACGGACTGAATGGCTGGCATCTAAAGAAGGAAGGCATGATGCATTATTTTATGTTTTTTGTTAAGACAATTTGTGATGTTTAAGACAAGTATTGTATGGTTTGAAAGAAATCGTTGACTTTTATTATTTCGCAAAAAGTTTTAATTCACTCTAAGAATTAGAACAATGTTTATGACTAAATCCAACGCTAAAGTAGGGCACCTGGACCGGGGCCTTATACTCGGCATGTTCTGTCGTTAGGTTGGGGTGTGACATCAAATGGCAATGGAGTCTTAAAGAACTATAAGATTCTAGAAGAAATTGTAAATAGAGATGGAATTCGATATTCGCAGAGATGATGGCTGATGTTGCAGTACTTGTTTTATGGCTTTATGATATGTTTATTTAAATACAAAACCCTATATTCGTTTATTAGTTAACATACTCGTTTAGGAAAACCGAATAATCAGTTAATGATGAATCAAGCCTAATAATTGTGAAATTTTGGTTCTAATATCAAGGAAACGAACCTTGTTATGTTATATTATCATGACTTATCTTGGGTTTCATTTTCGTGAATGAGATCGAATTAGGAAGGATTTAGCATTAAATGATATCAGAAATGAATTTGCTGATCAAGTGTCTAACCAAGTCACGTGGGGAAGAAATGGGACTCCGTCGCATGACACCTTGAGCCATATTTATAAAACTTTGGTTTTTTGACATGTTTAGACTATGTACTATAACATTCGTTAATTTTAAAACATGAAAACCCAACCCATTTTAAATTTTCAGTTTTGTTTATATAATGTGTGCGTGTACGTGTGCGTGTATATATATATATAATATTATTAATTAATCTCAAGTTTCGTTTCATGTATTTTATGTGATTATTTCTATGAAATTATATTTTTCACCACCCTTATAGTATTGCATGCTAATTTAAAACATTCACAATCAAGTTAATCTATTAATTTACATATCCAATTCAATTCACTTGGATAATTCATAAAATGTAATTATAATAATCATCATCTTCTCGTATGTTATTTAACTAAAAATAAAAACCAATGATTTTTTTTCAATAATATTGATTGAAATGAATAGATGATCTTGACTATGAATATTTTAAATGAGCATGCAATACTCCAGTTCGACCCCAGCCAGGAGCTCTGCCCCTTGGACCGTGTTAGGGGCTACTTCCCCTAGAACCCTGTTGGCAGGGGCGCAGCCCCCGAACCCTCGTTATCTAGGGGTGTCACTAACTTAGAAATATTATATAATTAAGAGTAGTTAAGTGATGTTTGTTAATTGGTACATAGTTAGTTGTGCTCAACTGAGAAGAGGTGTAACCATACACTCAGAAAGAAACAGGAGAAAAGAGAGTATGTTTTCGGGGCTGTGTGCATACTCAATGTCACTATTTAATACACTTACCTTAAGTGGTAAGCGTATGCTATGTGTGTTAGGATAAAAAAATGATGAAGGAAAATTGGAATCTTCTCAACATCCTCAAGAAGTACGCTAAGTATGGAATACGAGCAAACTAGGCACTTCGATCAAGCCCAACACTTACTCAAGAAAGGTATCTTACATCGATCAAGGTTATCTTCTGGAATTATTCTGAGTGTTTAGTTTGAGCAAACTACACTTTATCAAGCAAGGTTGTTCTTCAGTCGAGCAAGGTTTGTTTCAGAGCAAACCCTTGTCTTAACCAAGCTTAAACCAAGTAATCACTAAGTGAAATGGTCACCCGAAAAAAGTGTGGTCGTAGGCCTTTAGCCACACACGTCTGGTTCAGGTCATGTGTGACCAAAGGTCGCGACATTGTAGGTATCATATGACCACACACAATTTTTAGTGGCCTTATGTGGTTATAAGTGTGGCTAAAGCGTATACTAGTTGCTGGCCATCAAGAAGCCTCTCTAATAAGTGTGGCTAAACGGTAGAAAATGGCCACATGACTATTTACTATGAGTGACCATTGCATTTATAGAGCCATATGAATTCATGTTTCAGCCACATGAATTTTATAATAATGTGGCCAATAGGGTTGTGTTAAGCGTGCATTGTGACCTATACCGTGTGGATATAGCAAAGCAATGACCACTTAAATTTAATAATATTGTGGCTAATTATATCATATAGACACTGGATATTACATTAAAAGTGGCTAAAAATGTTTACTTGCCACTCAAACACACCTTTGTAGATTATAGTGTGGCTATTGTCTTACCGTTTGTCACACATAATGCTTGTCGTAATTTAAAGTGTGGCTATTGTCAAAATTTTCATCACACATAGTGAGGTATTATGTGGCTAATCATATCATATAGACACTGGAGGTTGTTGTCAATTTGGCTAAAAATGTGAACTTGCTAGTCAAACACTCTTTTGCAGTTTGTGGTGTGGCCATTGTCTTACCGTTTGTTACACATAATGCTTTTTCTAATTTAAAGTGTGGCTATTGTAAAATTTTTCGTCACACATAGTGATGTATTGTGCGGCCAATCATTTAATATAGACACTGGAGGTTATTGTCAATGTGGCTAAAAATGTGAACTTGTCATTCAAACACTTTTTTGTAGTTTGTGTGTGGCCATTGTCCTACCGTTTGTCACATATAATGCTTTTGTAATAGAAAGTGTGGCTATTATCATACTTTTGGTCACACATAGTCATTTTTCCAATGACGCTTAATCTCTTCCGCCACACAAACAAAAACCAAGTGATGAAAGTGTGGCCAATGGCTAGTATGGTTATTTTATGCCATTAGGTCACACTTGGTGATTTTTTTATTTGACGTTTTATATGATTCCGTCACACACACAAAAAACGAAGCAAGCATGGTGTGGGTAATGGTGATATATAAAATCACGAGTTTTCGTTGTGGCTATGTCAGACTTTTAGCTACACATAATTTGTTATCTCCATCAAATTTGCTACCCTTTCGTCACACAACAATGTTTTTGTTGTGGCTAATGGTTATTTATAGACTCTAATTTTTGTAATTTGAGGTGTGGCTATTGTCTTACTTTTGGCCACACCTATTTAATGTGTTCTATATGGCCAAATAGTGCGTAATTAGGCAATATATAATTATTTTTATTTTTTGTGCAGTAATATAAAATAGCTGTAAGCAAGCATAACAATACAAAATTAGAAACAAATTATATTAACAATAATATTCACTTAAGCAAATGTATACATCTTTTTGTAAGATATATGCAAAATATCTTACGAAATACAAAATAACAAATACCTATATACTAGCTAAGGCGTCGGTTTTCTTGGCACTGCTCCTTGTCTTCTGTTTGGTCACCCTAACTATCGTTGTGTACTTTGCCTTTGGCTTCTTGCCAGCTCTGTCTGGTTCTTTTGAGAATGGGGGTGGTGGTAGCTGGAACAACAGAATATGAAAAACAAATATGTATAATTGATGTCATATTTTGTAATTGAATATAACAAAATAGGAACAAACCTTCTTGTCACAAAAGATATGATCTCTTTTGATATTTTGTAATTGAATAGAACAAAATAGTAGACCTGAAAATGAACCGAACGTTCGTTGAACTGTTCGTGAACCGTTCGGCGGGAAGTTCGTTTATTTAATAAACGAACGAACACGAACACAAAATTTGTGTTCATTTCTTAAAAAAACGAACATGAACACATGTTTTGTTCGTTCATTTATGTTCGTGAGCGTACGTTCGTTTATCTTTGTTCATTTATGTTAGTTTAGATTATAAACAAACGAACATAAACGAACACAAGTGTTCATTTTTTAAAATAAATGAAAATGAACATAGATATTTGTTCGGTTAAGTTTTCGTATAGGTTTAAAGTTAAAAGGGAACAAACCTCCAGGTCATATAAGATTAGGTGTTCTGGCCAAGCAACAAAAGTACCAGTTGCGTCACCAACAGTCATAATTTCACCTGCCTCACAAGGAATAATTGCTTGTTCCTTTATGGCTTCATCAATACTCTCTTTATAGCAACCCTCTGGTATTGCTTTTCCATGCAACTGTTGTGGAACCGGTGACCAATGAACTCTACCATGTGCCACCTTGTTATGCTTGTCATTCAGACACAAATGACACTCATACACTTATGAACAAGCATGGGAAATTAAGATGGCTTAGTTGAAGTCTATATATAAGTACATACCCATGGATAAATTAACAATGTTTCACATAATACATACCTTTATTTCAGGAAGTGGGGAAGCTTTATCCGTAGATACATCAACTTTTATTTTACGGCTTCTCCATTTTACCTAAAAACCATTCAATGAATCAGCTTATGGATGGAAATCAATCAACAATTAAAGGGAAAACTCGAAACAAAAAATATGAAACTGTCAAGTACTGTTGGTTTTTTAGTCGTTACTATCCGGAGTGTGGTGTAGTTGTGTTGATGTTTGGTCAACATTGCTCTCTACAGGCTACATTGGTAATATAAAAGAAATTGAAATTGTTAGACTTATTAGGTTATAAAATATAAAAACTGAAATTGCCAAATACAAACTGATGTCGCGCTATAGGGATCGACTACCGTTTGGTCAACATTTTTATCCACGGACTTGGCCTGTAATTCGGTAATAGAAAATGAGCACACTCACATTGGAAACGAATTATCAAAAGTACTGAAATTGTCAAATACTTACTAATGTCGCGATTTGGGGAGCAAGTACCGTTTGGACAACTATTTTAACCACAGACTTGGCCAACAATTAACTAATGCAAAATCAGCACACTCACATGGAAAGTTAATTATTAAAAAAAAATAAATCAAACTGTCAAATGCTTACCTGAGGAGCGGATTCTTGTTGCACAGCCTCACTTGAGGTAAAGATGTTTCCGGCAGAACTGGCCTACAAATCAATTTATTAGGATATTATGGAAAATGAAAAATCACATGGAAAGTTGTAATAAACAAAGAAACTGTCAGGTGCTTACTGGTGCTGGCATTTTATTTTGCCCCACAGCACTAGTACTTTGGTTAGAACTAACCTGATTGGGGACATGATTTACCTACGAATTATGACAAAAATAGTGCCAATTATGTATGTTGAATGCATTAATTAATATGTTTATATTTAACATACGTCACTTACTTGACTTGCCGACATTTACGGCAACATTCCTCCGAGAAGTCTAAATCTGGCCTCAAATAAAAACTGTTCCTTCTCACGGCTTGCTAGCATAGCATTCGTGGATTCAAGTAGAGACGTCAACTTGTTCACCACTTCATCTCTCTGCACCGCTTCATACTCAAGTTGGGCAATCCGTTCCTTAAACGAGCCTTTTACACGACTCACACCCCAATATTTACCTGCTTTCAATCCGTACCCAATCCCTTTTAAAAACCCACCTTTCTCTTTGCCAAGCACTAAGGTGACGAGATCTGTGCATGGTTCAAGTGTCAGGGCTCCGGAGGCGATCTGTTCCTCATGTTGAACCTGCAAGAAAACAAATGTCATACTGCCGATTCTTTACAAGCATAAAACGTCAGATTTCATGAACAACTGTAAGTAAATAAACACATTGTAAACGATTAGGTTAAAATATGTTATATATTTGTTCAAACGACTCTGTTATGCTTTTAACACGCTTATGTACAAAAACATATATAAATAATCTAATACGCTAGTAACACGCTTATGTACAAGAAGCAAAGTCTATTACTCTAGTAACACGCTTATGTATCAACATCAAGTGTTGAGACAAGTTAGACAGACTCAAGTTTGTTTGACGCCAATATAAGGTTGTGTGTGTGGCAATGAATTGACTTTAACATGATTTAAAAAGTTTAATACTAAAACATACTATATTGGTTGCGACGCCTTCGACAACAGCATTCTGGTATGCACTATCTTTGTCCTCCCTTGCTTTCATCCACATTAATGCACAGCCGGGGATCTCATCTGGTGCAAGTTCCTTGTTTTTGACCTTGTAAGATATTCAAGAGAAAGCAGCTGAAGGTCATGCATTAGACACATAACCAACAAATTATTGAACTAGAGAGTGAGGTGATTACCAGTTTCTCTCGAAGGTAGGTATAACCCCCTCGTCCCATGTGATGATCAAAAACATTCTTTGCTTGAGCTCCCTTTGTTGAAGCCGAGTGTTTCTTCAACCACACATTTAATTATATTAAAAAAAACATAAACTTCTCTGATAGTGTAGATGATTTATACATGCAACTTCTCTGATAGTGTGTACTCAACGAAGCGATCTCAGTCTTCTTGCCTGATCATCGTTGGGTATCGCCTTCAGCTTAAGAGGTTTACCGATGTTCGGCATAATGTATTTTGAAAACATTTTTCTTCAGAAATTCCGAAGAAGGTGTCTGAGCCGATTCATCACAGAAGGCCTGTGACACGCCTCAATCTCAAAATATTTCTACATAATATAATACAATAAAGGTTAATTACTTCTTAAAATATTTTTGCATCAAACAATATAAAATGCACAAATAAAAATAAAGAATAACCGTTATCTGTTCCCACAATTTATCTCTAAGCTCCTTTGTGACCTCCCTTTAACTTAAATGTCTCAAGCTAACTATTTACCTTACAACATCCCCTAAAAAACTTGCAAACTTTGATCTGGTTTGGCCAGTGAACCTACCTATATTATCAAAATCAACTTTGATCTGGTTTGGCCAGTAACCTCGTTAACCCCCTTGTAGGTTTTTTCATATTAGCCAACTGTTGATGGGTTCGATATCCATCGTCACTATATCATCGTCTTCTTGAGCGTCGTTGTCGTTGGCTTCATTGCTGGAGTAGCCTTCAGTGTCGTCTGATTGAGCATCGTCGTCGTCGTTGGCTTCCTCATCGGAGTATAAAACATGTTCTTCTTCGATTGTTTCGTCTATAAGCTTTATCTTCGATTGTTTTTTCTGGAGTAGCCTTAATTGTCGTCTGATTTGTGGAGTGGAAAAGTTTTTTAATAATTTGGAGTGTAATTTTATTTTTGGAGTGTTAAATAATTTGGAGTTTTTGAATATTTGGAGTTTGGAGCTTTTTGAGTTTTGTCTCCCTTTTAATTAAGAACCAATAGATTATTGGCATAGTTTTTAATTTAAATTAAAGGGGATAAGCGTGATACTAGCGTATTAGGATATTTATATATATTTTTGTATATTAGCGTGTTACAAGCGTAAAAGATTCGTTTGAACAAATATATAACATACTTTAACCTAATCGTTTACAAAGTGTTTTTTGTTTTATTTTTGATTTAACAAAGTGTTGTTTATGATTTAATAAGCATATCACAAGCGTTTTTAACAAAGAAAGAGATAGCCATTAGATGATCCATAAAACATGTTAAGAAAGCATTTTAAGATAATCCATATTTACCATTCATCAAAAGATGCTATACAAAAAGTACCATTACAATACATCACAAAAAAACCAAGACGAGCAAAGCTAACATCACCATCACCCCGCCTTGTCCACAATCTCCGACCCCAGCTCGTTAAAACTCATGTTGGTTGACACCGAAGTTACGGTTTCAATCAGAGTCCTACACACTGAGTCATAGCATGAAGACAGTTGTTTCAGATAATCAACAGCCTTTGCCTTAAACTCAGTGTCTGGTTCCATCAACATGAGTTTACATGAGTCGAGGGTCTTTGATTTTTCAAATGTGAGTCTATCCCTAATCTCTACGATTGTCTTCAACAAAGTGTCGTCTTTCTCTTTTTCAAGATATATTCTTGCTTTCACCTTGTTCTTCACCGTTTTGTCACGAGAATACATTTTTATTATTTTTTTGAAATGTTTAGTGTGAGTGAGTATCAAAATAGATGTTACAATATATAGACCTAAAATTTAATTTTCGGTAGTTGAGACAGTAATTTAATGTAGTTAAGTTTGATTTGTAGCCTATCTAGTAAGATATAGCTTATTTAAAGCGTACTACAAGCGTGAGATATAGTTTTTTTTTTATTTTAATTAACTTTAATGTAGGCTATGATTACATAAATATTTTTCCAAGATTTTTGACAGGTGAGTTTGTGTAAATGTAATTAATTTCGCAAATTAATTTTGACATGTGTATAATATAGAAATATTTTTCCCAATTTTAACAGGTGATATAAATGTAATTAATCTGTAGTTTAAAAAAAACACATGAGACAAGTGTGAGCATTTCCCAAGTGTGGGACACCCTTTTGTTTTTTTATTATAGAGTTACTATTCGTCCGTGAGTGTACTTTAAAAGTGTCTTTTCCTTTTTAATCTGTGAGCCTACTATAAACGTTTAATAATTTGGCTTACATATTAACTGTTCGGTCTGTGAGCCTTTTGGTTATTTATACCTATACCACATTTGTAAAAATCATATACCTACATAATTTTATATTATTTTTTTAGTTAATAATGGATTGCTCGTCATCATCCACATCCTACAAGGATGTCCTCAGGAGGCAAATTGAGGATCAAATCGAGGCAGATAAAGCTTGTCGGGAAACTCTTACTGAAGAATTTGTAAAGACTAGCAACAACTTGGATGCCAGGGATGGCATTGGAAAAGTTCTAACTCGAATGCCCGCTAGTACTATCCGAGATCTTGCTGTTTTGTTTATGGTTGATGTAGGACAGAGAGAGCTTGACCAGTTAAAACTTTTGGGTAAGGCAATTCTTGAACTGAATTGCTCAATGGAATTGAAGTTGAAGTTTCTTATGTCACTCAGAGATTAGTAATAATAAAATTTGTATGTTTGTGATGGTGTGTTTATATGTGTGTTTTGGTAATAATAAAATTTTTATGTTTTTGTTAATACATTGATTCAACATATAACGATTAACATACATTACAAAGTGGTAACAGAAGACTAGAGATCTCCATATCATAACATCTAACAAATATCTTAAAGTAGATAGTAGTTAGTTTTGAAATGATTCAAATTTGTTGTTGCCTTTTCGTAAGTTCCGCAATAAACTCTTCTCCGGTTAATAAAATATTGTTATTTCATGGAATACCTGTGCTTTCTTGATAAGAATATTTCTGTGTTGGTTTACATCCGAGAGGAGGATTTTGCACAAATACTTTGACCTCAACCTTTTTAGCTTTTTTTATTGTTTACGGCCGTCCTTGAAAAAAGTACCCCCCATGGTCTCTTTCCATCATATTTCTCCATGTGTCTCATAGCAAAAATACCATAATCTATACCAATATTTTTTGTTCTTCAACCCATCTTCACTCTATTGATTGTTGCTATTTGGATTTGCTGAACAATGGGGTGTTTGATTGTATTAAGATACATGCAAAAGACGTTTCTCTATACAAAATAGAAATCAATATAAGTATTTTGACAATTTTTATAACATGTATGTTTGTTTTTTGGGTTAAAGGTATATATGTTTACCAGTATATCAAGAGTCTTTCCGTATCTTTCTTAAAAATTCTCTCTAATTGCTTTTGATTTGTCTTCTAAGTTTTAAACTTTGCATCAGCTGGTATTTCTTGATTTGCACTGCTATCAAGTAATTCTATCACTCCTGTTTGAAGATTGAAGGTAACCACAAAAAATGATCGTGTTGTAGAATTGGCACGAGCACTATAGCAACCTCCTTGAGTGATTTGGTTCTAAAAATTGCCATTAGTTTTTTGATGTTGTCTGAAAACACATCCGTCCTTTCTTTGTCTGTGTAACCCCTTGACTCAACATAATGGTCACTTGTCTGTTTAATAATTAAAATGCAGATGATTAAAGAGTTTATTAAGCGTTTTATGATAGTACAAAGAAAGTAGATTAATTTGTACAAGCACAGTGCTTGAAGAAAAGAATCTGAACAGTGATGCTGCAGAGTTTTTCTTTTCTTCATAATTCTTTAGTTCAATGAATGCATCCATTGCATTGGTGGTTATATAAATGTCAGTATAATAGCTTTCAAAGATTACCTTGAACGATTCTGTGTGAGTGGACTTGTAGACCTCCTCCCAAATGTCTTCAAGACAAAAAAATATATACTCTGAAATTATTTCTTCATCTTCTGTGGCACTAGTGGATATATCAACCTCTCTCATAAGATATGGAGATTTCATTGTAATGATGTTATCACTTGTTGACAATCCGGTGTCAACTGTTAAACATAAAACAACTCATTATAAATTTAACTGAATATAATTGTAACTATAATTAAATACCTTCAACCCCTTTTGGTTTTTTTTATAATTAAATACCTTCGTTAGCCCACTCAACCACTGCATTAACAACTTTATCAATATCTGCGCATGAGACATTGTTTTCTTGACCTACATCACCTGCATCATTTTTTACGACATCCAAAGATGCAATATGTTCAAAATAACAGCCTAAACATTTTATGAGCGTTTTTAATTGTGATTATAATTAAGCTGGTACATATACCTTTTTGTGTAGCCACTAAATCACCAACACCAACATCTGAATCAACTGCATCACACAGATGTAATAAGTTTAAAATCATAGCATAAGCGTTTTATGAACGTTTTAATTATACTTATAATTAATTTAGTCGAAATACCTTTTTGAGCAGCCACTGGACCACCAACAAACATCTGAATCAACAACACCACACAGATGTGATAAGTTTAAAATAACAGCATAAGCGTTTTATGAGCGTTTTAATTATACTTGTAAAGCCCAAATACCTTTTTGAGCAGCCACTAGACCACCAAAACCAACATCTGAATCAACTGTATCACACAGATGTAATAAGTTTAAAATAACAGCATAAGCGTTTTATGAGCGTTTTAATTATACTAATAATTAATTTAGCCCCCATATACCATTTTGAGCAGCCACTGTACCACCAACACCAACATCTGAATCAACTGAATCTATTGCTGTAGCTGTATAAGTATTGGGATCTTTCAACTTAAACAAAAATAATTTTGAAATGGGAAAGAGAAACTTGAAAGAAGAAAATATAATTTTTTTCTCACCTACATTAAAGAGTGATAAGTGTTTTATGGTGTCAGTTTCTTGTGTTTTAGGGACCACATTATTAGTGAATCTGTTTTCCCCTTCACAACATCTAGCAAAGATATTGTGATTTGATGGATGTCTATCCTTTCCTTGACGGACCAACTCATTGATCTCTGAGCAAATTTTATCAAATTTCATCAACTTTTTATCCATTGCCTTATTCCAAGACTATAAAAAGAAAATATAGTTATGGTTAATTCAAAAACATTTTCAATTTATTTCGGCCAGTTGTAATGGAGTTAAATAATAGTCAACCAGCTCCTGGGTGTGTGTTCCCAATGGCAATTGCAAACTTAAAGGTGAATAAACGCTTACATAATCATCCAAATCTTGTTCAGCTGTTTGATCGGCATTATCTGTTTCAGATGCACTTTGACCATCTGTTTTGAATTATATATAATGTTGTTATATACTTGTTGCATTACAAGAAATACATATAGAAATAAGAGATATGAGAGTTTTTTAGAAGAAAATAACAAGTTTCTCACCATGTTCTTGTTTCTCCTCAGCTGCAGTGTTTTCTTCAACTCCAGGCTTACCGGCAGATGCATCACCATATGTACCACCACATGCAGTCTCATCAAGCACCTCCGCGGCAGCACTAACTGTCATAGGAGCAGTAGCAGCAAAAACGGCTTCATCAAGTCCCTTCCTGGCACCACTAACTGTCACAGCAGCAGTAGCAGCAGCTGCAACAACAGTCTCATCAAATCCATTCCCGGCAGCACTAACAATCACAGCAGCAGTATCAGCAACAACCGCATCAGTAGTCTCATCAAGTCCCTTCCCGGCAGCACTAACGGTCACAGCAGCAGGAGCAGCAGCAGCCGCATCAATCCCCTTCCCGTCAACACTAAATGTCACAACAGCAGCAGCTGTAACCTCTGTAGCATCTGCAACACCAACTGTAACATATACCTCATCTTCATCATTTCTATCATCTTCTTCTAAGGGAGGACCATTATTATACAAGTATTTTTCCATCTTATTAAGAGTAGTTATTATGTAGTTGATTGCAGGCGTTGTGACAAGAGTCCCAAATGGACCATATTTTATCTGGTATTCATGCATGTAAAACATCACAAGGAAGGTGATTAGACCGTTGTATTGATCATTGATATCTCTCTAGGCTTCCTTTGTCATTTTCAAGTTTTCAATAACATAGCTGCACTAGTCCATATTTGGAATATTCGAGGTTTTATCAATTGCGGTGATGAATCGTTGATTGACTGTTGTTGATTTTGTCATAAATCCTATGCAGGTGTTGAACAACACAAGGAAATTAATCTTAAACAGTTCACCAACTCCTTGATCCGTGGCCAGTTTCTCTCTCACATGCTTTATACTTATTCTTGGAGTCGGGAATTGATTTTTGAACAAATCTATAGTAACATCTTCCCCCAATATTGGTCTACTCTTGTCTAAAACATGAATCTTAGCCATTGGTATCCCCAACACTTCATGTACTTTTTGTGGTGTTATCTAAATAACACCGCTCCCAATGTTCAATTCATTTAAACGGTTATTATAGTTCATGAGCAACTCATATTTCAAAGTTGTTGGAGTTTGGGTTACTTGAAGTCTTAACATTGACCCGAAACCCATTTCTTCTACACAAGGTTTTTGGGCAGGGGTCATTGCCTTCACTACATCAACAATATTATAAGGTGCACACCTCTTCTTCAATTTTTTTGTCTACAAATTCAACAAAAGGTTTTCTTGTTGTCCTCTCAGCTGGCTTCTTTTCTTTAATGACTTTCTTTTTTGGACGCTGAAAGTCCGGCTCAGAGATGCTATGTTCCACCTCTTTCCGCTTTGACAACAACCTGTTAATTTTTGTTTCAAGGTCTGAATTAGAGTCTACTTACACAACATGTTTTGTTTTCACCCTTTTCACCACCGGAGCAACTTTTTTAGTCTTTCTTTTATCTGTATTTTCATCTCTCTTCTCGTTTAGATGCTTAGCTTTATCAGTCTTGTTTTTTTGACAACTGAATCACATACATACAATAAAACATCGGTGTAAGGATAACAACACGAATCACAAGTAAACAGAGAACGCTTATCAAACATCAGATTGATAATTCTCATACCTAAGCCATAACATGCTTAGCATATGCTTATAACATGCTTTAATATTACACATAGATTTTTTAAAAAAAAACAAAGATATGTATTACAACAAAAACACGATTATAAAACGCTTTAATACATGATGGTAGCTTTAAATAAGATGATTTAAACAAATGCTTTGCATAACTCAATTACTAATGCTTAAATTCACACCGGTTACATTTTAAGAATAATTAAACCTAAAATGTTAAAAAAAGTCATGAATTAACACATGTTCCGTCTTTATTCTTAGACCTATCGTGCTTGTGCTTCATCCTTGGTTCCGTTCCAGAATTAGATGAGTTAGGCTTCTTCATTTTCTCCTTATGCTTGTAGTTGTGGTTGTGCTTGTGCTTCAACCTTGTGCTTCATAGTAGAAACGAATCGTCGACGGTTTTAAGGAATATTGACTTACGAGGTTGTGTTTCACAGTTGAATTTTGGGAATAATTATCGCCGTTAGGGACTAATTATTTGACCCTTTTAAAAGAAGCTGAGGTGCGTGCTTTTAAATTTTAATCATACGGTTAGGTGCTATTGTACAATATAAATATATATATATACATACATACACACACACACACACATATATATATATATATATAATATTAGTGGGTGGTGGTGGGTTTAGGTGGTTATGATGGTGGTGGACGGTGGCGGAGGTGTGGTGGTTCGTGGTGGCGGTGGTGGGTGGTGGTGGTGGAGGTGTGGTGGGTGGTGGTGGCGGCGGAGGTGTGGTGGGTGGTTGTGGTGTGTGGTTAGTGGTTGGTGCATGAGGTCGTTGTGGTTGGTGCCAGTGGTTGTGGCGAATGTTGGCGGTGGATGGTGGCAGTAGGCCGTGTGTAGTATGATTGAGGATATGTAATCCATGAGACGATGACGGTGCTATCCCGTATGATGACCATGATGATTGGCCCAATTATGACGACGACGATGCTAATATAATGATACCCACATGAATACATGGATATGACAACCTGGGTTGGTGGTGATTATCATAATGATACTACTAACCTATATGGTACGGTTTGCTTACGCTAAACCCATACGATGGCGACTATAGCTCATACGTTGATCATGATGTCTATGATGATGATTACACATGTATATGATGATGATCATCTATAGGTACGTATATGACAATACGCCACACAGATGCATACACACACACAGACACACACACACACACACACATATATATATATATATGTTGATGATGATGGTGACACCGATGTTTAATGACATGTAGCCCATATGATCGACGATGACTATGATAACGTATATGATGGTCATACTGATGGTAGCCTGTACGACTGATGATGTCGTTTGATGACGACAACAATTCATAAGATGGTTCCAACAGTGATCGCTAATATTGGGCGTTTTGTTTACGATGACTCATATGATGCTGACTACATCCCATACATGGCAATAGGTCATATATATGTTGGTGTTGATGATGCTGTTGACGATGATGATGACACTGATAACGAGATATATGTTACTCGTATGATCGACGCCGACTACGATAGCCTATACAATGACCACGTTGATTACCCGCACTTCTGATGATGATGATGATAACCACTATAACACATGATAATGATACAAACCTATATACTTATTCATTATGATAATGATAACACTAGAATGTTATGAGCTTCTCTATTATGAAGTTGTAAATCTTATCCAGAAAATCTTGCTAATGGTTAAGATAAGATAGTTCAATAATGGATAAAATTTTAATTTTATTTAAAAAATACGATTTTTTAAACGAACTCAATTTTTTTTTTAAATTTAGACCGGAATGTTCATAAAAAAAACTAAGTAAGACTATGTTTTTATATTTTCTTAAAAAGTTAAATATAATAAGTTATAAAACAAAAACGATATATATATATATATATATATATAATTAAATGTGTAGAAAAAAATAGAAAAATAAAAGAAAAATTCTAACCAATCTCAATCTTACAATTTCAAACCATTGTTTTTGTGGTCAAGAAGCCATTCTAAGAACATCAAGGACCACCAAAAATCCAGGTCGGAGTTTCTACAATTGTGCATATCAGGTTAGTGAAATTGTAAATAAAGTTGGAATTCATCCCGTCTTTATGTTGATTGTTGACCCTAAACTCCATATTTTTAAATTAGGGCAAAAAATATGAGTTTTTTATATGGTCTGATTGTGTTTCATCCACAAGATCTGATGTGTGCACAAGATGTACTGACATAATTCCTATCTTGATATGGGCAAATAAATCATTAGAGGATCAACTTGCAAGGAGTGTAGCTTCACGGATTGAATCTAAAAAAAAATAGTGAAGAAATTGTATTTTATTTGCTTCTTGTTGTTTTTAAGGGCTTTTAATTAGTTTTGTAATCAGAGTAAAAAGCTAAGAAACTTTGTTATGATCTCAGACCAGCTATTATCATGTATTTTTATGTTTCTGGACGGATTTAAAGGCCTTTTAATGAGTAGTTTAGTGTATGAGTGTTTTCAAAATGGGATATTTGACCGTACATAGTGTATTTATTTCATTAAAAAAAGTTTAATATAAAAATTTAATAAAAATATGTTCCTCCTAAGTTTCGAACTCGTGATATTTGCAATCTATGTTTAATCACAAACGCCTCAACTGTTTGAGCTACACCCTGAGAACATAATAGAACCTCTTCTAATATTTATATAACGAAATTTCGATGTTTAAAATTTTCATTTTTACCCGCCAATTAATAGAGTTATCTTCTTATGGAAGACTCCAAATCAATTATTGACCAAATAAAATCTCACAATCTCACCAAACCCTAATAAATCATCTTCTAGTGTATTATTGAACTCTCATCAATTAATTGCTGTGGCTACTCAATCCTACCAAACAGCTTCATTAATCTCAGGTAAGTACCAAATATTTTTGCTTTTAGTGTCATACATAATAAAATATCAGTTACATTTATTGACGTTAATTAGTGTATATATATATATATATATATATATATATATATATATATATATATAGTTGATGACACAGTTAATAAAAAAAATTCTTGGATGATGGATAAGTCTTGGATGTCAGTAGGCGACAGGTGTTGTAAAGCATATAAAGATGGTGTTAAGGCATTTCTAGATGTTGTAGTTCGTAATAGCAAGGAACCATCACCACCAATTTCTATTTCATGTCCATGTGTTCGGTGTGTGAACCACGTATCTCTTAGTGTAGACGATGTTGAACATGACTTGTACAGGTTTGGAATTGATAAGAATTATACTACTTGGACACAACAAGGAGAAGCCGACACCAACATTCCAACTAATGTTAATAATATTGGGTTTTCCTGCACCTGCATTCCAACTAATTATGATAATAATGTCACACCCTCAAAATCCACTAACGGAGTTTTACCGTCAGAGGGTGTGAACTAACAGGATCGGAATCATTAGTTATAATCAAACCATAAAACAAAGTTTCAAAACCATGAAAACGTTTACGAGTAATTAAATGCGGAAGCGTAAAACCATAGAAAACAAAGTTACGTCATGCAGGACGACTTAAAACCCAATGATAACAGTTAAAAATAAGTTTGCATAGTTAAAAGTGTTTCAAGCAATGCATGATCCTAAACCGCGCGCCCGCCTCGGCTACCTGAGAATAACATACTAAAAGTGTCAACACAAGGTTGGTGAGTTCACAAGTTTATATAAAATAAAGCGTTTAGCGTTTGCGTTAAGCATTTTGCGTTAAGCGTTTTGCGTTAAGCGTTTTGCGTTACCAGATAGTGTTATGTCAATTATATATCTATAGGTAGCTAGCCTATAAAACAAGTATCACTAAGTGTTCGACACCGAAGCTGACTGTTTATCATTTGCTTTGCCACTAGGTCTATCCCGACCATGGTATGTGTTTAGCCAAGATTACACCAACTCGACCTCCAGTCGAGTTTAGCGTTGGGTGGGGTTTGTCAAACCCAGTAGTACTACTCAACAATGACTCGCTATTATCCAATATTAAACGGTTCGATGTGAATGAAGGACTTTAGTTAACGCGTTTGCCACTTAGTCTTTACAAGTGATATATAATCTATATTAACAAAATCTTAAATGCGTTTTCGGAGTATGTTATCTCCCCCAAGTGAAAAGCGTTTGAAAACAGTTTAAAAAAGGGGAAAGTGAAACTCACTGTTTGCGAAGTATTCCCAAAATAATTCACCAAGATGCGCGTCACAGAAAAACTCTCTCTAGCGTTCTAAAACAACAAAGAGATTTTTCTAAGTGTCGGAATATTATCGAGTCTCTAGACCCGGCACATAATACCTATGCACATAACATGTTTCGTGTTTCGTTTGTGAATCGTGTGTGACTTTAACAAATGTATTTGTGATACGTTACATGTGTAAGCAATTATATACGTGTCATGTATTCATAATGTACATCACTAGCAATTACTCCCCGTAAGGGCAATTTGGTCAACACATAACAATTAGCTAGCCATTATTCCCCACGAGGGCAATTTGGTCAAATCATGACAATCAATTAGCAATCATTCCCCGCAAGGGCAATTTGGTCAAAACATAACAATTATATAGCATCATGTTTCATGCATTTTCACAAAATTCAGCAGCTAGTTTCACCGAGACAGAAATTCTACTTGAAAGATTGTACTATCTCACAGATCATAGCATCACAATTAATTTACCAAAAATCATCAAAAAAGCATATATGTCTTAGGTTTCCAGAACATATTTTATTATATTTTTATTCCACATAGGTTTCTCACAATCATCAAATCATTACAGCAAACTCCTAACAGTCAAATTCATGCGCAACAGAATTTTATTTGAAATTCCCGTTAAACAAAAAATCCAATAAATGCAAGACCACTTGGATTAGGTTTCTAACTCAATAAGTCAACTTCCAGAAGTGGAACCAACCCAATTGGTCTCGTAGTTCATGAGATAAAACATTTACAAAACAACCTAACAGCAGGTCTAACAGCTCAGCTTTGCACAACGTTTTTGTAAAATCATAAAAGTTAACTTTTACGCGTCCAAAAATTGCAAATTTATATTCTTTAGAAACTAGACTCAACCTAGTTTACTGTAGTATCAATAATCTCAACCAATTTTCACATTTACACCTCGTTACAGCCAATTAAACATCAATAACACAATCTGTCCAGAAACTGTTTGCATCCAAACTCAACATATTAACTATCTATGGACCATCATCCATTCATATAACACTCTAGACTCCATAATCACTATCCATGCACATCAATTACACATTACATACATGATTAGGGTTTTTGTTTGAACTTAAATCAAAGACACAAGCAATTAACATGTAACAATATCCATTCTAGTTATCAAATCATCAACAAATCAACAACAATCATATGAACTACATACACACATAAAATCGGCCCTTAGGGTTTTCAATTAACCCATTAAACATCGAAATTAAGTATAAAGGATGCATAGGATAGTCGTTTATACCTTCCTAGCACCTTAATCTTCAATCAAAGGCTTGAGAACTTGATTGTATGTGTGTATATAAGTGGCGGCAGCCGTGAGGGGGGGGGGGGGAAGAGGAGTCCGATCGGGATTTTGTGTGGGGAGAGAATAATAAGTTAGGGTTTATTATTATTATTTATAATAATACTATGTTACACTTTGGCCCCTCCACTTCTAAGTATTACTTATCTAGCTTAACTAACTTGTTTACATCTTGAGTTAGTGTTTATAACGATGTTATCACACAACACATAAGTCTAACACATAATTATCACATAATTACTGTTTTGACGTTTTTCGTTTATTCACCAATTGTTTGCGTCAACTCGTTTGTGTTTCGGTGTAATTCCCGAAAGACTACACATGTAGTAAGTGTTAAGCGTCATTTAAACCCTAGTTTAAATGTAATGAGGTGTGTGTTATAGATTCAATGATCTTAAGTTTGAATTGACGGTTGAGTTAACGGAGTTAACCTGAAATTGACGATTGTCACAAATAATACTGGGCTTGTTGACACCAACATTCCGACAGATGCCTGTGAAACTGTAGAAATGGTAAATGCTATAAAAGACAATTTCAAAGGCGACAAGAAGCATCAACAGTTTCTAAAACTACTTGTTATCGCTGAGAAGCCCCTGTATAAAGGATGTCCTGACTCCACCAAGTTGTCTGCATTCGTACAACTACTCAACTTGAAGAGCAAGCACGGGGTATCTCATAAGTTCGTTGATGAACTTCTAAAATTGTTGAAAAAGATGCTACCTGCAGATAACGAAATGGTAAATAATATGTATGATGGGATAAGGACGATGAAGGAAATAGGATCAGGATATGAAAAGGTACATGTGTATATCAACGACTGCATTATTTACTATAAGGATTATAAGGATTTGGAAGCATGTCCAGTTTGTAACAAGTCAAGGTGGAAGGTGGATGAGAAGACTAACAAAACTAACATAAACACGTCCGCTAAGGTACTGTGGTACTTTCCTATTATTCCATGATTCAAGCGCCTCTTTCAATCAAAAACCACAGCAGAGAATTAAACATGGCATACCACGAGTACCAATAAACCGGGTGTTTTACGCCACCCATCAGATTCACCAGCATGGAAAGCCATAGATGACAGGTACTCCGATACCATCGGAAGCGATCCAAGAAATATCTGTCTAGGGATTTGCATTGATGAGGTCGACGTCCACAGAGGCAACAAAGACCACAGTGTCTGGCCTGTTTTAGCAGTTATTTACACCCTTCCACCTTGGATGTGTATGAAAAGAAAGTTCATCATGCTTCCCATATTAATATTTGGAGTGCCAGGAAACAATATTGATGTGTTTTTGCAGCCTTTAATTGACGATCTAGCATCTTTATTTGAGGTCGGGGAACCAACATATGATGCATATAAACAAGAAATGTTTACACTACGTGCAGTTGTGTTATGGACGATTAATGATTACCCTGCTCTTGGTACACAATATGGTTGCCCTTACAGTGGATTCAAAGGTTGTGTAGTGTGTCGGGGCGACACTCCGTGTGCTCGAATTTATCACACAAAGAACCAGAGTTATGCTGCCCACAGAAGGTATTTATCACATGACCACCCTTTCAGAAAACAAAAAAAGACTTTCAATGGAAAAGAAGTGATGAGAACCGCTAAAGAGCCTTTGACAGGGGAAAAGATATACGAAGAGGTCAAAAACATTAACAATGAATGGGGAAAGGGACCTGAATCCCTAAGTGGGAGTAAGAGAAAACGGGATAACACAACGCCGCAGCCATATTGGAAGAAGTTCTACATATGGTACCAACGGCTCAGCTATTGGAAGTATTTACCTGTCCAACATTGTATTTATTTGATGCGTGTTGAAAAGAATGTGGCAGCAAGTATTGTCGGTACGTTGTTGAACATTCTTGGTAGGACAAAAGACGGTTTGGCAGCTAGAAAGGATTTGGAGTTTTTAGGGATTAAAAAGGAGTTGCAACTGAAAGCAAAAGGCAACAATACAGAACTGCCTGCAGCATGGTTCACATTATCAGCACAAGAAAAAAACATGTTTCTTGAAACATTGTATAAACTGAAGGCTCCATTAGGGTATTGTTCTAACTTCTCTAGTTTGGTGAATCTTAAAGAAAGGAACCTACAAGGCCTTAAATCAAATGATTATATCATGCTTATGCAACAGTTTCTGCCCCTTGCAATACGGTCCATCATGCCAAGACCAATGAGAAATGTAATAATCAGGTTTTTTTTTCAAGTCAATTTGTAGCAAAGAAATCATTATAGAAGAGCTTGATAAGATGCAGGAAGAGCAAATAGTTACATTGTGTCTGCTGGAGATGTACTTTCCTCCATCTTTTTTTGATGTCATGGTTCACTTATCCGTGCACCTTGTCAGAGAGATAAAATTATGAGGGCCACCATGCTTTCATTGGATGTATCCCTTTTAAAGGTGTATGAAGGTTATCAAAGGGCATGTGCGAAACAAAACTTATCCACAAGGGTGCATTGCTGACGAGAGTACTGTTGCTATTCCACATGATAAGCATGATGATAATGGGGAGACAATTCCTGTCACAGACGCTAAATCAGTTGAAGTTTCTCCTGATCTCCTCAATAGAGCACATTTCTATGTGCTGCAGAGTACGCTTGAAATAGCGTCGTATATCGAGTAAGTATTACTAATATATATACTCTAAATTATATATATATATATATATATATATATATATATTAATTCACAATATATTATACTCCTACTTGCAAACAACACAAGACCTCTTTGAAAAACCAAATGCCTGGTAAACGACAAGCATTGCTAGAGAAGGAGCATACTTTAAAGTTTGGTGACTAGTTACGCGGCAAGGTAGATCAATTTATTAAGTCTTCTATAATTTTTAAAAAACTTTTATAGTTTTTGCAATGTAGGTGAATCTAATCCTTGTAATGAAACTCAGGTAGAAAGAGAGCTAGTGGGCTCCCCAGGTTCTATATCGAAAACTGTAAAGTGGATTGCACACGGAGCACACCGCAACGTATACAAATACGACTCATACGACATCAACGGTTTTGCATTTCGTACAAAATCTCATGATGGTAGAGTTTACTAGAACAGTGGGGTTGGTGTAGAGGCGGATGATATGCATATCAAAAAAGACGTGGTGACCAATGGACATAACTTTTATTTTGGGGTTTTGCAAGAGATATGGGTCCTAGTTTATCATACTAAAAGAATTCCGATCTTCATGTGCCTATGGGTTGACTGTAATCATGTCAAACATGATATTCTTGGTTACACTTCGGTCGACCTAAAAAAATTTGGCCACAAGGATGATCCGTCATATTGGCCTCGCAAGCACGCTAGGTGTTTTATTTTCAAGATCAGCTGGATAGATAAAAGCATGTTGTCCTCATGGCTCCACCCAACAATTATTGACATTCGTATGACGAGGTCGATGTTGAATTTAGTACGGTAACTTTCCCTCATGAGGGTAATAGATTGCCACATGTACAACCAAATCAACTGCTTCGTAATGAGTCTCCGGATGATTACTGGAGGCCCGGGGAAAAGCCTACAACTATTCGTAATGGAGATTGAACCCTGCATAGAACGACTGTTTGAAAACCAACATTCGTAATGGAGATTGAACTCCAATAAGTGTTGTTTTTATAGATCACCTGCAAAGAACTGCTGATTTGATACAGTAGTTTGTTCGCCTAGTTATATGTCAATAATGTTTAAATTTAGTTATGATACATGATATCACCAGTCTTTACTTTTTACTTATTAATTCAAAGTAATAAAATATGTTTGTTTTTAATACTATTACTACTTATACAGGCCGGTTTGTTGAATTCATTTCATTAAAGTCTCAGACATTAAGTTCAAACAGAGATTAACTAAATACACACATTCAAACATCAAATGTCACAGTTAATCCACTTTATTTCCATGTTGTGACAATCATCATTTCTTCGGCTGCTGGTTTGTTTCTTGCACAACCTCTATTTGTTCATACTGTTCTTCTGCTTCTAATTCAACTTACTTTCAATAGCTGGTTTAATTTCTTGCAAAACATTATCAACTCATTTTATAAAAAAAGACCATTATGCCCTTTTTTTCACTAACCTTCATATCAAAATAGTACCCTCCATACTCAGATCTTTAACCAAAGCATATGTGGGTCTTAGACTTTGAAGAAGCCTTTGAATAAATAAAATTCAGTTTTGAAAAAACCCTTCCAAACTCAATGCCATCACCAGTAACCTAATTTAATGATTGCTGATGGCATCGAGTTTTGGAAGGGATTTTATCAAAATTTAAGATCTTTGGGAAGTTTCAAGATCTGTGAAAACCTTAGATGTTTTCTTCTTGGCCAAGTTTGGAATTCACATAACATATATATAAGTGTAATAAATTTCAGTCAGAAGTTTTATTGAAGTCATTAAAGTCAAAATAGTTGTTTGTTGAGTAACTGCATACTACCTGTCAAAATGGTATCCACACGCTTTGGAAACACTCACAAGCTAATTAATTTTGGAAATTAATTACATTTATGCCTACTACCTGTCAAAAATCTTGGAAATATATTAATATATTTATGTAATGATAGCCTACATTAATGTTAATTAAAATAAAAAAAGCTATATATAGTACGCTTTAAAAACGCTTACTAGAAATATTGGTTGTTTTAATACTATTACTATATCTATTACGCTTTAAATACGCTTATTAGAAATATCGGTCATTTTTAATACTATTACTATTGTACGCTTTAAATACGCTTACTAGAAATATTGGTTTTTTTGTTTTAATACTATTAATATATCTATTTCACACATTCAAACATCCAGTGTACTGCAGAATAACCAAAAATATATTAATTATATTTATAGTTGTTCGAAAGTGAAATAATTCGAAAATAGAGGAATTCGAAGCCATGCTTGATAAGTTGATAGAATTAGAAAGACTCCGTAAGATAGTGGAATTCGAAGCTAGGTTAGACGAGATAAGTGCTAGATATCCAATTGAGAGTTTTCTTACAAGGAGCAGGAAGCCGTCTATGAAATGGATGATGACTTCTGGAGTGATGATTATGAGGGCGTGATAGAAGAGAAGGAGTTTGAGCTACCTGATTACATGAATCCGAGTGAAGATGTCGTTGTGGAGCAACTTGACCAGATGGAAGATGACGAAGTGGAGGAGCATGTACGATCTTGGGAGGATGCGTTTGGTGATGAATTGGTGGGCTACCAGTTTATGAATAACATGAAGAATTTGACCCTGTTGGCGATCTTATCTACTTAGAGAAACTAATCATGGGGAAGCCAACAATGGAGATCAAGTGTGCACCAAACGAAAAAAAAGAAGAAGTGGCAACGGTGGAGGATCAAAAAATGGTTGTAGTTGAGTCGTCACATCATGGGAAGGTTAGAAAGTATGTGGAGGAACTAGATAGTGGATCGCCACCGAAATCGACAAAGCCAAAGAAGAGGAACCGGAATTGCATGGATCAACACGTTTTCAGGGTTCAAAAATGGTACATTAAAAATTATAGGAGAACACTGAAATGCCAGAATTACCGTTTTCCTCATTATATGCCACATATTAAGTTTGGTTCAGGTAAGTTTATGTACTGGTGGTCCCACCTGATTAAATGTGTTGGACGGGTGGAACTAAACGGGTTAGACCGGGGTTGGATAAAAGAAAAGCCTCCTGATTAAGAATTCAAGAGGGTGTCCGGCTGAAGACTCTTTTGTAAACTTAGCGCTTACAGGGAGGCAACCCGGGAGTATGTTTTATTTTTATTTTTATTTTTTGGAGTTTCTTGCTTTCTTTTGTTGGCCGTGTGTTTTCTGTTTTTGCTTTTAGGTTGCTTCAGGATTGCTTACGGAAATTTGATGATTTGAGGGTTGATTCAAGTATGGGCAGGCTATTTGCTTATTGATTTCCGCTTGCATTCGTAAGTGATAGCTTGGTAGAGAGCACTTGAGTAAGGTTTTCGTTTGAATTGGAGGGAATGGAACACGATTCGCAAGGCAATATCGTCATATTTACCAGGGGAGTCTGTTCCACTTTAGTTATATTTGACTGTGCTTTAATTATTGTCTTTTCCTGTCTCATTGAGGACAATGTGACATTTAAGTGTGGGGATGGTAAACTGACGTTTTTACGTTAAAAAAATTCGAATATTTTTTAAAAATAATAAAAAAAAGTAAAAAAAATATATTTAAAACAATAGAAAAATGTCCCGAAAGTTTAACGAAAATTATGCAAATAATGGAAAATGATAGAAAAATTTGAGATTGGTTTTTTTTAAAACTACTATTATATATGAAATTAAATAAAGATAAAACACTAACTTTGGGATGTGTTGGTAGGCCCAACTAGCTTTGAAAAGTTTCCCTTGATTATTATTAAAATAGCTAATAGTTCATAAACCTTGTGGGATCTCATCTTGAGGGGGGATAGTGAAGCTGAAATTCAATAAGGCATAAGGAGTATTACCGTAATCTGACTATCTTGAAATGGTGAGAATTAAATGCACTTAAACTAGCACACCACTCTGTTTTATGAAAGTAAATAATGAGTGGTGGCGCCCACAATGTCCATTTTTATACGAGCTATAGTCAATAGTTATATTTTTTAGGGTAAAGATGCCTAAGAGCAACAAAAAAAGAAAAGAAAAAAAGAAGTATGTTTTGAAAGTGTATTCCGAAGAGTTGGTCAGAAAAGCAAATGAAAGTGAGAAAGTTATGTATTGTAAAATTCCAAAGAAGCATTCTCAAAAATAGAAAAAGAGGCCAAAGTGTACATACTAGACGGGACTGAGAGTTTACGTGTTACCAATGGGATGGTGACTCTGCGGATACAGTATTGGGCTCAAGGTTTTTAGTCGATAAATATTTTTATTAGGGTGTATATATGAAAAAGTCCAATAATATTTAGGGCATGCTCGTACGACCTCAATTGACCATATTTCCATCTAAGTGTATTTTCTTCTTACCATTAAAGGGTTTTTGGCTTACGGTGATAGGTTGAACCAGTTTGTTTCATCCCGATTTAAATTTTCTTGGTTATACTTGAGATGGGGGCAAGTGAATCTATAACTCTTTAGGCGTGAGACCCTTAGGTTTATTTACAATACTTGAACTTAATCGTCAAATATGATAGGGGGCTTGATAGGCTAGTGGCTGGGCTTAAGTGGACAAAAATATCGGCAATCACGGTTTTTGTGTTTATCAATGCTTAAAACATAACCTATATGTTTTAAAGATCAATTTCTGATTCTGATTCCATTGCGAAATGCTTTTTCGGGGACGAAAAATGTTTAAGTGTGTGGATATTTGATACACTCTTATTTATATATAAATTTTATAAATATTTCCTAAACTATTAATAAATTTAGTTCGGTCTTGTTTAAGAAAATTCGTATTAGTTAATATTTATATTTTAAAAGTATTTATCTTAATAATAAATAGTATACGAAATAAATATAATGAATACGTAATAATTTGCATATCTAAGTTTTATACAAATCGGTTCATGCATACATATATTATATTTATTTTAATTCATTTTAATGTTAATATGTGAACAAGTTGTGATCTCCAAAGAATTATAAGTGTTAAGATTTCAACATTAAAATATATATGGAGCACATATGAAATTGAAGGTTATAATAAAAGATTATAAAGTGAAGTCTGGGCTACAAACAATGAATTAACCGGACTCAACCTATACGTACTTTTGATTGGCTGTTAGTGAACCAAGTCGGTTCACATGAAGAATAAATAAAGGCAAAACCCTATAAGACAAAGGGGAGTGGCTGTGGAATTGAGGAAAAACACATAGGGGGGCCGCCTCCTGTTGAGGCGCTTGTGTGGAAGCAAGAAAAGAAAAAGGAGAACAACAGGAGGCTTCGTACGAGAATAATAAAAAGAATCATTGAAGCAGGTCAACTAATTTTATTATTTGATGAGCCATATTAATTGTTTTATCTTTGTTTCATCTATGATTATTATGTGAGGCTAAACTATTATAATGCCTGAGTTTGGATGAGTACTTTTTAGACTCGTTTTATTTTTGGTTTTGGATTATTTATTGATTGGTTGATACTTTGGTAAAGTTTTTATTGTAATTGGTTGAGATGCATATGCGTATTTGGTATTAATTCATAATCACTTTTTGTTCCGTATGCTTCTTTGTGAATGTCTATCATGTATGGATGCATGTTAGGTTGTTTACTGTGTGTTTACAACTAGTTTATGGTTTATTGTTAACGTATTCCATAGGAATGGTAATTGAGAGTTTAAAGTTACCTAGTATTCTGCCACTTGAGAGACCGGGAGGTAGTTAAGTGTCGTTTTTTTGGTCTTTTGCGGGTTTGGTAAGTGATTGCACGGGAGTGAGTTACATAGACTTCTTTAGATTCTTACAGATCTGAATTATAATCGAATTCAATAGAATACCCCTTTTACCCCTTAGGGTTTATTGTGATTAGAGAGACCGCGAGGTGATTTAATCTTTGGGTACCTTAGCATAGTTAGGTAAGGTGAGACCGACAGGGGATACGAAACATTAAACCGTTGAGATTTACATGACATTTAGGGTTCTTAGGTATTGTTGGTGAGACCCAGAGGTGATCTAGCATACTTAGTTATTCCTTAAGTTTCATATTTTTAGACATCGGTTACAAATCATAAATCCAATTCCGAGAGTTAACTAGCTGACTAGTAGGATTCCTTTCCTAGGTAGTTTGTTTACCCTATTTGAGTTCCAGCTCAATTTGTTCGTGTCTAGTTTTAGTGTTAGTATTAGTTAAAGTATTCTTTAGTTTATAGTTAATAATTAAAAAACTTAAAAATCAATAAATTCAGTTTATTTTAGTTAAGTCAGAGTGTAGTTTAGGTGTTGCTAGTGTCCTGTGGGTTCAACATCCGTACTTCATTAGGCTTTACTAAAATTGATAGGTATACTTGCCTGTCTAATGGTCTAGCATTAGTAGAGTATAGTTTTATAAATTTAAAACTAGAGTGTCTAGGTTAGGTTAGGTTAGGTTTTTATAGTCCGCGTTTCGCACATCAAAATATTCAATGTCTAAATGATTGATAATGGTGATACATCTTCAATGGCAAGTGGACATGCTCCATATATTCCGGGAAACTCAATTTAAAGAAATGAATATCAAGATTTGTTTTCAATGTTTACTAAATCCTATAATGCATTTGTGGCGAAGAACATGATTCATATTAGTGTTGTACAAGAAGATTTGGAACAAATTGATGTATATGATCTTGAAGATATGGATTTAAAATGGCAAGCTACGATGCTAGCTTTGAGAAATAAGAGGTTGTACAACAGAACTGGAAGGTCTACATTCTCTGGTCCAAATAACAGGATTTGATTTGATAAATCCAAGGCAATTTGTTACAACTGTCAACAACCTAATCACTTTGCAAGAGAGTTCAACCATCCAAGACAATTGTAGAACAACAACAACAACAACAATCTTCAAAGAAATCAATTCCAATATCAGAATCAAGGTCAAGGTCAATAGCAGAGGCAGTTTTACAAAAACAATTTTCAACCACAACAAAACCAACAACAAATCATTCCACAACAACAACCTAATTAGATAAAACAACAAAACCTTCCTCAAGCTCTTGCAAATAAGAACATAAACAATGCAACACAACCATGAAATCAATGAAGTGTTGTTGTAGCTCAACAACCACAAGATGGTGTGTTTGACTGGAGAAATCACGCTGAAGATATTGAAAAGACTAATGTTTCATTTACACTCCAATGTTTGAGGTACACTCTGATAACTCAATCTCAGATTTACTTGAGTTGAATGATTCTTTTAGAAAGGAAGTAGGAAAAATTCAAGATGAATGTTTCAAGAAAGAAAACATAATCAATGCTTATGCAATGAGTGAAATAACTTATGAAAACCAACTCAAAGGTCTAGAACAAGACTGTCTGGACAGATGAAACTCAATCAAGATATACCACATAAATTGAGGGTTTGAAGAAATTGTATTTAGAAGAAAGGATGAAGAATACTCAACTTCAAGTTGAAGTTGATTTTCTGAAGCACCTTGTTTCAACCGGTAATATTTGTGGGAAATTGATGAAGAATAAGAAGGAAGATAAGTATAAATTAGTTCCACCATATTTTAATGACAATTATTCATTGAAAGTGGACAAGGAGAAAAGAGAGGCTTATCTGGAACAGTTCAAAAAGGTTTTCAAAGAAAATGAAGAATTTGTTGAACACTACAAGATGGTTGGTGTTAATCAAGAAGGAGAGTTTGTATTGAAAAGTGATGACTCAACTGAAGATATATCTGTTGATATTAAATCTTGTATTAAAGAACAAGAGTCAAGTGATTCATCTGAAGACAATTCAAGTGTCACAAGTGAAAAATATTCAAGCTGTGTGAGTTACAGAGGTAAAGAATAGAAAAAGAAAAATTCGAAGGACAAGATTCCTTTATTACCCAAAATTACTTCAAAAATGAAGAAACATCATGAACAGATGAGAAAAGACCACAAGTCTTTTGACATTTGTGAATGGACTCATGGAAAGAAAAGCAATAATGTCATTCATTTAAACCAAAAGTCATATAACAAAACCAATTGTCAAAGTGAGCAAGAAAATTGAAGAGACTTTTATAAGGGATGATTAGTTTCTACCCATCTATCCAGTGCTCTCCAATCATGAATTATTTGATATAGGATATCTAGAGAACATGGAAGATTATGCTAAAAGATGGTTGAGACCAATAAGTGAAAGCTATTTGAATGAAAGTTCTGTAATAATGGAAAATTTTATCTTTGTAAAAAGTCCAGTAGAAGGAAAAGATGACAAGATTGAAGAATTTCTGCCATTCTCAATTAACTTTGATGGTCAACTCACTCATCAAAGACCATGGGGATTGAACCCCCAAGAACAAGTGAAAGATTTAAGAAAGGAAACTGAAGAGAAAGTCACAAAGGACAAGTATGGTGAAAACTTTGTGATGTTTATGGACATCACACTGATTCCTATCAAGAAAGATTCTCTCCTTAACCATTTCATGTTCCAGACAACACCAAGTTTAGTCAAGATTTTGCACTCTACAAATGGAAATATGCTGAGTACTTGAATAAATGAAAGAAGAAAGTGAATGATGTTAAAAATGAATAAGAGATTGAAAAGAAAGAGAATGTGATAACAAAGAAACTCAAAAATTGCTCATCATCCAAGTCTCAAGCTTCTGAGAAATCCTATGAATAAGAAGAATATGCGTTCATTGATAAGAAAAGTCAATTCAAGAAGAGAATTTTCAAAGGGAAACAAGGAAAAGTGCTGACTGGTGATAAAAACTTCTTTTGAAAAATGGTTATGAACCAAGTGGGTTCCAAAAGAAACTTCAAAGTTAATAATCAAACAGGAGACGGTGATTGAAGAATGCACAAGCATAATTCCCTATATTGGAATCATGTTTGAAGCAGGTTATGAGACTAAGGAGTCTTGTGAATTGGTTTATGAAGATGCAAAACCAAATGCAACTATTGATGTTGCTGCTGATGATCTTCAAGCTAGCATAGCTTGTGATTCATCATTTAATTGATTACTTTGTTTTCAAATGTTCAGGAACAATCCATAGCAGCTAATGATGTATGGTCTATGGATAGTGGATGTTCCAGGCACATGACATGTGATAAAATATCGCTGGTTAATTACGAAGAAAAGTTTTAAGGCCCAATTGCTTTTGGAAGTGATGAGAATGGAAGAAAAAATATGAGCAAAGACATTTTTACAAATGGAAAAGTTTCTTTTGATAACTTGTTTTATGTTGAAGGTCTTCAATATAACCTTTTTAGCATTTCTCAAATATGTGATAAAGGTTATAAAGTTGGTTTTGTTTGAAACATGAGTTAGTGATTCCACTAAAATGATTATGAAGATGGCACCAAGAAATGGAAATTTGTATGAATTAAGAGTATAATATTCTATTTCTATAGGTGGTACTTGCTTTGTTTTAAAAGCTTCTGAAAACGAATCAGGTAATGGCACAAAAAACTATGTTATGTAAATTTAAAGAACATGAACAAACTTGTAAGAGGTGAACATGTAATTGGTTTACCAACAAGCGAGTTCAAGATTGATGACAACTGTGTTTCATTCCAAAAAAGAAAGCACAATAAATCATCTCACAAAACAAAACTTATAAACTCTATTGATCAAGTGCTTCAAATGCTTCATATGGATCTCTTTGGTCCTGTAATTGTTCCAAGTATTGGTAAAAGAAGTATTGTTTGGTGATAATTAATGATTTCTCAAGATTCACTTGGGTGTATTTCCTGAACTCAAAAGATGAAACTTCATAGCTAATCAAGAATCGTGTGATCAGAGTTGAGAATAAATTGGATGCAACGGTTAAGGTAATGAGAAGTGACAATGGAACAAAGTTCAAAAATGATATTATGACTGAATTTTGTCTTGCAAAAGGAATATTTTAACAATTTAGTGCTCCAAGAACTCCTGAAGAAAATGGTGTTGCAGAAAAAAGAAGCAGAACATTGATAGAGGCTGCAAGAACCATGCTTGCAGATGCTCATCTACATGTATCATTTTGGGAAGAAACAATTAATACTACATTCTATGTTTAGAATAGGGGTTCTTTTAAACAAAAGAAAAAAAATATTCCTCATGAGATTTTGTACAAAAGAAATCCCTATATCAAGTTTCTCAAACCTTTTGGTTGGAAATGTTCTCTATTAAACACAAAAGACTACTTGAACAAGTTTGAATCAAAGTCCTCAGACTGTTTCTTTGTTGGATATTCCTCACACTCAAAAGCATACATAGTATATGTGAAAGATCATCTGAGTGTGATTGCATTATCTGACATCATCTTCAATGAGAATCAGTTTAATATTATTGATGGAGCAAGTCGGTTGTTTGATTTTGAAAAGTTGATCAACTCTTTCAAAATCTATCATAAAGTCATTGATTAACATTCCTATAGAACAAGTGTTCTTGAAGCAACAATTGATAAGAAAAATGACTTAGACAAGTTGTGGTCTAAACTTGCTAATGAAGACATTGTGTCCTCTTTAAAAAGAAAGGTTCTTGAAGATGATGAAATTGAGCAAAATGACCAAAAATGGTTATTTTCAAGATCAAGATCATAATGAAACATCTGGTGATCAAAATGATAATCAACAAGACCAGAATCAACATGACACACAGTAAATGTTTGAAAATTCGTTTCAAAATCTGAATATTTCAAATGATGTTGCATCAACATCTAATCAAAATGTAGAAGCATAGGTTCAAAATGATGCACAAGAATTGAACATTGAAGAACCTGATCAAAATGATTCAAATATGGAAGAAACTCTAACTTATACTCAAAACATTCAAACTTCTTCTACACAAAGGAATCATCCAATTGAAAACATCATTGGTGCTGCATGAAAGAGTGACCAGAAATGCCTCTGAAACTGCAAAAATTTGTTTATACTCCTGTTTTCTATACCAAATAGAACCAAAGAACATTTTTCAAGCTCTAAAATACAACATTTGGGTAGAAGCTATGCCGGAGGAATTAGCTCAGTTCAGAAATTTGCAAGTCTGGGAACTAGTTGATAAACCAAGAGGAAAATATGCAATTGACACTAAATGGGTTTTCAGAAATAAAAGGGATGAAAGAGGAATTGTAATGAAAAATATGGCAAGATTAGTTGATGTTAGTTGCTTACAAGAAGAACGAATTGATTTTGAGGAAGTATTTGCTACTGCAAAAAGGTTGGAGGCAATAAGAGTCTTTTTAGCATATGCTGCATCAAAGAAAGTTAGAGTGTTTCAACTGGATGTTAAATCTGCTTTCTTGAATGGAAAAATAGAAGAAGAGGTGCATGTCACTCAATCTCCAGGTTTTGAGGATCCTGATTAACCAAATAGAGTGTACAAGCTTAACAAAGCTCTATACATCAAGCTCTAAGAGCTTGGTATGATGAGTTGTCAAATCATCTTTTTGCTAATGGTTTTCACAAAGGAGCCATTGACAAGACCTTATTCTACAAGAAAAGATGAAGAGATTTACTTCTACTTCAAGTTTATGTTGATGATATCATCTATTGGTGCATGATGTCAGTAGTTCGGTATCTTGTGTTTGTCTATGTCTGTAATCGTTTAGTTTGTTTGTTTCGTGTTGAACAGAGTTTATAGTATGTTTGCTAGTATGTTTAGGCGAACTTGGGGCTTAGCGAAGTTATGACAACTTCGCCTAGTATGTTAGGCGAAGTTGTCGAGGTTTATAAAAACCCTTAACTTCCGTCATTTTGTTTAAGTTTTTAAGAACGATTTGTTTTGGTGATCTTGAGTATCACGTGTTGGCTATTGCAATATATCAGGTTTTACAGTATAATCTCGTGTGTTTATATACATATTCAACGTGTTAATTGTCTCAACACTCGTATCATATACGTGGGGATTCTGCACCCTCGTGTTACGAGATATTCCTATGTAGATCCGGCTGGGAACCTACATCATCTTTGGATCTACAAATGAACACATGTGTTTAGAATTTGAAGAAGTCATGAAGTCAAAGTACAATATTAGCTCAATGGGAGAGATGAATTTGGATTTTATGTTCAACAGAAAATGGAAGGAATATTCATTAGTAAATCCAAGTATGTACAAGACATCTTGACCAAGTTCAAATGCAAAGATTTGAAGATTGCTTCTACTCCAATGGACACACATGAAAAGATGGTAGCTGATAAAAAAGGGGAGCCAGTAGATCAACATAAATATAGAGCTAAGATTGGATCACTTATGTATCTGACTACTTCTAGACCAGATATCATGTTTGCTGTGTGTATATGTGTAAGATTCCAAGCTAATCCCAAAGTTTCACATATAATGGCTCTCAAAAGAATCTTTAGAAATTTGAATGGAAAGCCATATTTGGGAATATGGTATCCAAAGAACAATGCCTTTGATCTTCTTGCCTACGCTGACAATGACTATGATGGATGCAGCAGGAAGTCAACATCTTGTGGTTGTCAATTCTTGGGAGATTGGTTTCATGGAAATGAAAATAGCAAACAACTGTGCCAATTTCAACTGCTGAAGCTGAATACATTGCTGCATCTGCCTGTTTTGCTCAAGTCATCTGGATTCAAAATCAATTGCTTGATTATGGCATTCATATTTTGGTAATTATGCAGAACAACCTTGATTTCAACTTTGTTTCCCCTGATTCGTACAAATATCGTCAAACAGAATTTGAAGATGAACGGTAGATGGCATTGACGAGAACTCAAGCCCTTAAATATGAGGCTGAGAAGAGCTCAGATGCACCAAAACATGGGGAGAATTTATTAAATCTTCTATCCATGTATGAAAATGATGATTCAGATCATGAAATGATTGATGAAAGAGAAGATGCTTTACATCTGTTGAATTTGTATGATGATGCATTAGAAAACCTAGCTTCAAATGAAACTAAGATTGAAAGTAATGAGTTTCTGGATAAAGAAGAAAATGAAGTGATTCATAAAGAGGAAAAAAGGAAGTCCGAGGGAAAGGGCATTGCAATAGAAAATGATCAAGTGCAGCTCATAAATACCCAAATGAGCAATGAAGAAATTCTGTACATTGATGAATCTGAACTGAAGGCTAGAATGGTCTTTGAGCAAAGAATGAAATAAATTCAAGACATAAAATTTCGCATCAAATGTTGTCTGAGAAAGAGATGGAAGAGCAAAAAATAATAATGGAACAAACTGAAAATAAGAAGAGATTAAGGGATGAAGCTAATGATAAAAAAGTTGAAGAGATCCAACAAGAAATGATTGCAACATTATTATGATAAAGATATCCCATAGGGAGTGTTTATTTTACTGCTATAGTTGATTCAAAAAGAAGAAACAAAAAAGACTGCAAAATAAAAACTAGACAATGTGCTTGAAAATGTTATCAAGGATCTGGATGATAAGAATGGTTAAAAGACTGCCAAGAGTGTTGATTGAGCAAGTGAAAGACTAAGAGAACAAGATGAACCAAAAGTGAAGAGATAAAATGAAAAATTTCTGTGCAGATTTGGTGGTAAACCAAAATATCTTGTGGAAAATAGAGTTCCCTATGACACTGTGAAAACCATGACAAAGAAAGAAATCAACTATAAAGTCAAGGTCATCAAAAGAGAACTCCTTAAAGAAGAAAAAGCAACTTCTCAACACAATGATGAAAAGATCAAAAGGGTGTACCAGAAGAAGGCCTATAAATCAAAGCATATGACATCTAAAATGAATATATCTCTAGAAAAGTCAAATTCTTCTGGTTTTATTATCTACAGAGGTACTACATGGATAGGCTCTTTAGTTGATTTTTCCTTTTCTTGATCCATCTGCACCTTCTCTTTCACCACGTTCTTCTTCTTCTTCTTCAGGGATATTATTCTTTCCAAACCTCTTCCTCCTTCTGAGATACTTTATCATATCTATTGGTCATTCTTTTTCATTAGTATGTATTTCTTTTATCAGTTGAGCAAACACCTTTTCAGATGATGCCTTGGCCATTTCTTCTTGTATCCCGCTTGCATCATGATCAACCACCAACTGTTTGTTAATATTCTCTTTAGAGATAGGTTCATCAGTAGGTATTGTCTCAACAGGTTTTTCCTTTTCTTCTTGAAATTTGTGAGCAGCAAGAGCGAGTGCTTTCTCAGCATCCTCAACTTGTTTTAATTTCAAGAGTCCCTCAAGGATCTATTGATCTAGCTCATCTTCTTCTTCTCCCAAATTGTTTTGTAACTCAATTTGTTCCAATAGGAATTTTTCTTCATCCAACTCCTTTTTAGTCAACATGAAATTTAAAAACTCCCATTCAAGCATACATTTTAAGATTTGATCATATGGAGCTTTAGCTTTGTGACATCCGGCATTTTTAGGTTAACTCTGTTAACTAAACCCAGGTAAATCCTGTTGACTATGTCTATAAACTCAGTTAGTTCTGTTAACTATGAGTATGAACTCTTGTACATGTGATGTCATGTATGCGTATATTTAAGTCAACGTGTCATTGGTGACTTAAACAAGGATAAGTGACAAATTATAACTAGGATAATAAACTCGTCTTGCATGTTATAATAAACATGTCATATAACATGTATGATAAGTATAATGTGCTATGTGATTAATATGTTATATTATGGTTATTACATGATGATGTGATTGTAAGTAAGCTAAATGATTAAATAGGTTATTTTGTATGTCATGTAACATGTTTATTATTTAAATGGAACCTTAGGTTATGTTACATAGGAAATGTTTATTAAAATATGTAGCATGTCACACATGAGTTAATAAAAGTTAACCTAAGTAATTTTATTCATTAAATCAATCATAAAGGGTTGTTAATAACAAGGAGGTTACAACTATTGGATGCCAACACCTTTTCCTTTCCCTTTTCCTCTCTCTTTGGCCGTGATACTCACACACACACACATACTCTCATTTTCTTTCATACAAACAATCATCTTCTAGTATTTTCTCCATAACACAAGAGTTGGTGATTTTGGTAAACAAGGGTTTAAGCATTTGATCAAGCAAAGTGAGTAGATTATTATGTTTATATGTTTCTTTTTCTTTTAATTAATATGAACCTTGTATCCAAATGGTTGGATCATGAAAGGGGATGATCAAAGTTTGACAAGTAAAAAGGATTTTTGTATGTGTCTTGATTAGTATTTTTGAGTCTTTTATAATACATGTGTTTTTACTTTTCTTATGAAATCAAATGGATAAAAATAAGACATGAAATTTGATTTGGTAAGAATGTTTCTTGATGATTTTGAATCATAAATGTTTCTTGATGATTTTGAATCAAAAGGATAGAAAAGTTGTGATTTGTAGTTGAATGTGGTTAAAACTGTTTATTGGTAGATTAGATGTTACGGATTTGGATTGTTGATAACTTGATGATATTTTTAAGTTTTTGATCTATTTTTGATTCTATGAACATGTACTTTGAATCTAGTTTTCAGAAAGTTCGTAATCATAATTTTTGGACTCTGTTTGAGTACTTTTTTTGAATTTATAAAATCAAGATGCAAAGCTGATTTAGGGTTAATAATTTCTGAGTTGAGTTGTAAATTTCATAACTTGATGATAAAAATAGATATGGACATAATTCTACTTCTAGGATGTTGTAAATTGAATTAGGAATCTATTCCAATTGGTCTTGCATCAATTGGACAAATATGGAATTTTTGACAAATTTTTTATTACTGTTGTGTTGTTGTAGAAATATAAATCATGTTGTTGTAGTATATGAATATTCTGGACGAATTGGTAAATCCAAAAATTATAAGAAAAATATATGTTGAACTTAATACTGATGTGTACATGTGTGATTTATTTGGTAATTTAATTGTGAGTTTTGATTGATGAGAAAAATCGGTTTAGGTGGTATAAATTGTTAAAGGTGATAAAGGTGTTGGTTGAATTGAGATAATTGCAAATTGTGATATGTTAGTTGTGGTAAATTAGAACTTTGACTTTTTAAGTCAACTTAGAACTAGTTGACTAAATAGTTTGTCTTGCTTGTGATGTTGTGAAAGTGTATTGATCATAGAATTGCAAGGAATATGGCTAAGTGTGTATACTTGATGATTGATTAAGTGTGACTAGAATTATAAGGTAAACATTCTAAGTCCAACCTTTTAGTCAAAGATCAATATTTTAGTCAAAGGTCAATATTTTGGTCAATGGTCAACATAGAAGTCAACTTTAGTCAAATTCAACTTTAGTCAAAGTCAACTTTAGTCAAAGCCAACTTTAGTCAAAGTCAACAAAAGTCAAACTTTGGTCAAAAGTCTTTTTTTTAAAACAATGGGAGATTGTTGGATACTAGTGGTTTTAGGAACCATCCCACAAGTTACTTACGTACTTGCATTTTTAGGGTCTTAGCACGTGACGCATTTACTTCTGTCGGATTTGTGTAATACCCGAAGCACCGACAAGGTGAGTTTACGGCCTCACTTTATACCTTTCCTTTGGGGGAGGAAACATGCAAAACTGTTTTACTTTACTTGCTATAAATCTTTACACAACTGTTTGGTTGCTTATAACGTAGTGTTTCTTTGCCATGGAAAGTCCTCACGAACATCGGACCGTTAACTAAGGTTAACTGGCGTGGTAAATTTATATAGTACTATTGGGTTTGACAAACCCCACCTTGCATTATTCTCGACTGGAGGTCGAACGGGGTGTAACTTTGACCAAACATTGTTAAGTTTTGGCAATACTTGACTTGAGGCAATAACTAGTCAGCTTCGGTCGTGATGGAAACATAACACTATGCGGCAACGAGTTAACTAAGTGTAGTTAACCATGGGCCACTTTTATTTATAAATGTTTATAACTGATAGAGCATAACTTACTTTGAAAACCTGTGATCTCACCAACCATATGTGTTGACTCTTTTTAGCATGTTTTCCTCAGGTCACTAGCAAGCACTTGGATTAGGATAACATAGCATGCATGGACTCGCATTGGTTTAAGTTTGAAAACATTTATTTGATATTAGTTTTGCGCTTGTAGCGCCATGAATTATTTAAACTTGTTTGGGAGATGGCTCCCGCACTTTGTTTAGCTTTCGCACTAGCACTTAAGTACTCTGAACATTTTATTTTGATTTGTTAAAACTTTTAAGACCATGTAGATGTCGTTTGGTGTGATTAATGTGTTCGGATCCTGGTTTGTCACCCGCCTTACGGTAAAACTCCGTTAGTGGAAATATGGGGGTGTGACAGATTGGTATCAAAGCCATTGGTTATAGCGAACCAGGTTGCATACCATTTCATATAGGTTGCAGTCCGGTCTATAGCTTTCCATGATGCATTAGTAACACTGCACATATATACATGAGATACCACTCACTCATCCCAACCCCAACCCTTGTGTCACAGTATGTCTTCATCGTCAGTTGATCCCGCCCGTGAGAAAGCACCTATCATCGCTGAGGAGAGCACACCACCTGCGTCCCCGAGACTGAAGAGGCAGCGGACCATCCCTGATGCTGGCACATCTACTGCTGAGGAGTCCTCACCCGAGCACACGTTCTTGCCTAAGCCCCAGTGCGACTGGGAATGGTACCCAGAGGAGGTGACCATGATGATTGAAAAGGAGGAGGTTCCACCCCTAGCTTTTGTAGGTCTTTCTTGCCCTAGTCTACCCGCCCTGCCATGCCCTCCTGAGCGGGTGATAGCTGCACTTGTTTCTGGCCTGGATAAGGCGCAGTGTGGGAAACAGTGTATGAAGTCGAACATTGCTAAGCTAGCGCAGAAACATAGTGTAGCCAAGCATAAGATGGATTTCTTGAGGGAGCTCTGCGATCGGAGGTCAGAGATGCACTACAAGTTAACCTTTGAAGTTGAGAGGCTAGGTGGGAAGATGCAGATGCTTGCAGATAGGGTGATAGATCTGACTAACGAACTGAACATTGCTCGTAACCGTATTCGGGATCTGGAGGACCGGCTGGCACCTCCAGAGGACCCAGTGGAGGACCCTGAAGAAGTTGCTACAGGGACTCTCGAGGAGTCAGCACTTACTTGGTGGAATACCCAAGTTCAGTTGTTGGGTCTAAATGCGGCCAATGCTATGTCATGGGAGGAATTCAAAAATCTGATCAAGACCGAGTATAGCCCGCGTGGTGAAGTGCAGAAGTTAGAGCATGAGTTTTGGAATTTGCGGATGGAGGGTTCCGACATTGAGGCTTATACGACACGATCCCATGAGTTAGCGATACTATGCCCTCAAATGGTCGATCCTGCTTATAAGAGGGTCGAAATGTATATTGACGGTTTACCTCCGCAGATCCAGAGTATGGTGACATCGGCAAATCCCCCCAACATTCACGATGCCGTCCGGTTAGCTCATAAGTTAACTGCAAGCCGTCAAACAAGGCACTCTCCCGTCCAAGAAGTCTGCTACTGGCACATCCGATAATAAACGCAAGTGGGAGAGTATTGGCAACAACAATTCCAACAACAAGAGCACCTCTTCAGGCCACAATCAACAGAGACGGTTTGAGTCTCCTCGCAGGAACAACTACCCGAGCCAGAACCAACAACAGGGAGGATATCAGGGGAAACTCCCAAAGTGTAACAAGTGTGACTTCCATCATGCGGGGAAATGTGATAAGTACCGTTGCAGCAAGTGTGGCAGACATGGCCACGAAACCAAGTTTTTCCGAGTAGACAACCCCCAGAAACAAGCCCCACCTCAAGAGGCCCCGAAAGGGTGTTTCGAGTGTGGACAGGAGGGACATTTTAAGAGAAACTGTCCCAAACTGAAGAATGCTGGTAACGGAGGGGCAAATGACAACGGGAAGAATGGTAACAATGGGAATGGTAACAACGGAGGTGAAGGCAGGGGAAGAGCCTTCGTTATTGGTGGTGGTTCAGGTGAGACTTCTAACGACTACGTAACTGTTACCGGTAAATATAAAATGAATGGTTGTTATGCGCTAATTTTATTTGATACCGGGGCCGATCGAAGTTTCATGTCAACTAAATTTTGTGAAATGGTTAATTGCACCCCATCTGCCCTAGAGTCTAAGTACACTATCGAGTTAGCAGATGGTAAAACCATCCAAGTGTCCCATATTTTGAAGGGTTGTACCGTAGAATTGTCTAGTCATTTGTTTCCCATAGATCTTATGCCGATTGAACTTGCTAGCTTCGACTTAGTTATTGGGATGGATTGGTTGTCCGAGCACCGAGCCGAGGTTGTCTGTCACGAGAAGATCGTCCGCGTACTTCTCCCTGGGGGAGAAACTCTCATTGTTCATGGTGAGAAAGAGAGTGCGACAGTTGGGATCATTTCCCTTATGAAGGCACAGAAGTTACTGCGTAAAGGCCATACTGCGATCTTAGCCCTAATCACCGACAAAGGTACTGACGAGGCTGTGAAGGAGGAGGTCTCAATCGACCAGATCCCTATTGTTAGAGACTTTCCTGAGGTTTTCCCCGAAGACCAACCTGGCCTTCCGCCTCACAGACAAGTGGAGTTCCAAATCGACCTGACACAAGGAGCTGTTCCTGTAGCTCGTGCACCTTATCGCCTTGCTCCGAAGGAGTTAGAGGAACTGTCTAAGCAGTTGCAAGAACTGCTAGATAAGGGTTTCATACGCCCCAGTTCATCCCCGTGGGGAGCCCAGTCCTATTCGTGAAGAAGAAGGATGGAACTCTACGCATGTGTATCGACTATCGGGAACTTAATGAGGTGACGACCAAGAACCGGTATCCCTTGCCACGTATTGATGATCTATTCGATTAGCTGCAAGGATCCGGTTACTACTCGAAGGTCGACCTTAGGTCGGGTTATCACCAACTCCGAGTTCGGGAAGAAGACATTGCGAAAATAGCGTTTCGTATTTGTTATGGACACTATGAGTTCGCCGTTATGCCATTTGGTTTAACAAATGCCCCAGCCGTATTCATGGACCTCATGAATCGTGTTTGTAAGCCTTATTTGGATAAATTCGTCATTGTGTTCATAGACGACATCTTGATATATTTGAAGACAAGGGAGGAACATGAAGGGCACTTGCGATTAATGATGGAGCTACTCATGAAGGAACAACTGTATGCCAAATTATCGAAGTGCGAGTTCTAGATGCGTGAAGTAAAATTTTTGGGCCACGTGGTAAGTGGGGAGGGAATCCAAGTGGACCAGTCCAAGATTGAAGCAATCAAGGATTGGCCAAACCCGAAAACTCCCACCGAGATCGGTCAATTTCTGGGATTAGCTGGTTATTATCGCAGATTTATTGGAGGATTTTCCAAGATTGCTCAACCACTCACATCCTTAACCCGCAAGGGCATTGTGTATAAGTGGACCGAGGCACATGACACAGCATTTCAAACTCTGAAAGACAAGCTGTGTAGTGCGCCAATCCTATCACTGCCCGAAGGAGTAGAAGACTTTGTTGTTTACTGCGATGCTTCACTGCAAGGAATTGGATGTGTGCTTATGCAACGGGAAAAGGTCATCGCATATGCTTCTCGACAACTGAAGACCGCTGAAAAGAACTACACGATCCATGACTTAGAACTTGGAGCCGTCATCTTTGCACTAAAAATCTGGAGGCATTACCTCTATGGAACCCAGTGTACGATCTACACTGACCATAAGAGCCTCCAGCACATATTCGAGCAGAAAGAACTGAACATGAGGCAGAAACGATGGGTCGAGTTGCTTAACGATTATGAATGTGCTATTAAGTATCATCCGGATAAAGCCAACGTGGTGGCTGACGCCTTGAGCCGAAAAGAAACTTTGAAGCCCAGGAGGGTTAGGGCTTTACAACTAACGATTCACTCTGGTCTACCCGAAAAGATCAAGGATGCCTAGTTAGAAGCTCTGAAAGCCAAGAATTTCGATGCCGAATCTTTGTGCGGTGTAGACGGGAACTCAGAGGTTAAGTCGGATGGCATTCGGTATTACCATGATCGAATTTGGGTACCGCGTTATGGGGATCTAAGAACACTGGTCATGGACGAAGCACACAAATCCCGATACTCAGTACCTCCGGGATCAGATAAGATGTACCATGACTTAAAAGAGCTATACTGGTGGCCGAGTATGAAAGAGGAAATTGCTGGGTACGTGGCTAAGTGTCTGACATGTGCCAAAGTGAAAGCAGAACATAGGAAACCGCCGGGATTACTTCAACAACCCGAAATTCCTATGGGGAAATGGGAACAGATATCCATGGATTTCATATCCAAACTACCCAAGACACCCAGCGGTTGCGACATGATTTGGGTCATAGTAGATCGATTGACCAAATCCGCACATTTTCTAGCCATCTGGGAAGCGGACAAGACGGATAGGCTGGCTCGCATTTACATTAAAGAAATCGTTTCCCGTCATGGTGTGCCGATATCGATTATTTCGGACCGTGATGTTAGGTTTATCTCAAACTTTTGGAAATCGTTGCAAAAGTCGTTGGGTACACGACTGGATATGAGCACGGCTTATCATCCACAAACAGACGGTCAGAGCGAGCGAACAATTCAAACATTGGAGGATATGTTAAGGGCGTGCATCATCGATTTTGGGAGCAGTTGGGAGACGCACTTGCCTTTGGTTGAGTTCTCTTACAATAACAGTTACCATACGAGCATACAAGCAGCCCCTTTTGAAGCTCTGTATGGACGTAAATGCCGATCACCACTCTGCTGGGCGGAAGTGGGTGAGAGCCAACTAACTGGCCCTGAAATAGTTCATGAAACGACGGAGAGGATAGTTCAGATCCGAAACCGTATGGCAGTAGCACGTGATCGTCAGAAAAGTTATGCTGATAAGCGTAGAAGGCCTTTGGAATTTGAAGTCGGGGACAAAGTTTTATTAAAAGTGGCACCGTGGAAGGGTGTCATTCGTTTCGGAAAACGGGGAAAGTTGAGCCCGCGTTACGTAGGGCCATTCGAAATCGTGGAACGAATCGGTCCAGTGGCTTATAGGTTGGACTTACCGGAACAACTCCGCGGAGTACATAACGTCTTCCACGTATCAAATCTTAAAAAGTGTTTGGCTAACGAAAACTTCATAGTTCCTTTGGAGGAACTAGAAGTGGACGAACAGTTACGTTTCATCGAAGAGCCGGTGGAAATTATGGATCAGGACGTAAAGACCCGTATGCACAGTAAAACTCCTATCGTTCGCGTTCGTTGGAACTCTAAGCGTGGACCAGAGTTCACATGGAAGCGCAAAGACCAGATGAAAGAAAAGTATCCACACCTATTCAAACCTGAAGCCAAACCATAGGTACGATTTAAATTTTTGGGACGAAAATTCTTTTAACAAGGGGATGATGTGACAAACCTAAAATTTTTCTCTTCTATCCCTTTCATGTCCCAGTCTAGTGGTGACATCACATGTAACGCCCTGGAATTTGACTGGTAGACAAAAATCAAGGAATCATCGGAAACTATACACTTTGGGGTTCTGGACGATAAGTTCGGAACCCATATCATTGGAGAAATCTGCTTTTATCATTTGAAATGTTTATTTTATAAAACGACATTTACGCCTGGAAAATATTAATTTTTATGCTTTTGAAAAATAAAATGTTCTTATTTAAAAAAAAAAAAAAAAAAAAAAAAAAAAAAAAAAAAAAAAAAAAGAAGATTTTAAATAATTATTCGGAAAATGGTTTATAAAAGTTTTGCTGAAAAAGTTTTAGTTTGTTTAAAAACTTATGAACTCGACTAGTCTTGACCCGTCGGTAGCCTAAACCCGAACCCGAGTCACCCGAGTATTTAAGCGGAAAATCAAGTATTCTTACACCATCTCTTTCATTTCCACCAACACTTCCCACCCAAACACTCCCACTTCTAGAGAGAGAGTAGTGAGAGAAAGTCATCCAATCTAAGATTCGAGTCCACCAATCTGTTTATCGTTGTTGTCGGTAAGATCTTCTTGAAAATCATACGTTTTTACAACCAAAACCCGCCCCGAATCGAGCAAAAACTCCGACTTTTGTGTCAAGTGTGTTCTTGGTCAAAAACCGTCATTTTTGGTGTCAAAATGCAAGCTTTTGTGTTTAAAAGTACTAGGAATCGATACCCCTTTCAATCCCGAGCATTTCCATGTCAAAAACTTCGATTTTGGGTCAAAAATCTGGAAAATCTGGAAAACCCGTGGGTATCTCCGTCGCCCAGCTTTCAGTCGATCGAATCAGTTCATTCGATCGAACCAGTCGATCGAATCAGTTCATTCGATCGAATGTGTCGATCGAACCAGTCCAGTCGACCGAATAGGAAAGCAACCGAATGGTCTCCAACTCATTCGACCGAATGAGCTTCGTATTCGATCGAACGTCTGTCTATTCGATCGAATGTGTTTCTATTCGATCGAATGTGTGTCTATTCGATCGAATGTGTTCCTATTCGATCGAATCAGGTCAGAACCAAGCTGTTTCGTCTTTAAAACCTAGTTTTTGCTCGAGATCGTGTAAGGCTTACACTCTTAGACTTAAACTGCGTTGTTAACTTATTATGTCCTTGTCTAGACTTAGAGGATCGACGTTTGACAGCACCCGACCGCCCTAGCAACCACACCTAGTCAACAAGGTGAGTTCATAGCCCCCATTTTTCTTTTAAAGCCTTTCAAATCATTGGGGGTGAAAACATGGTAAATGTACACGTTTTGACAAAACACATTTATTCAAACATTACTTATCATAAACACTTGACAAATCTTTTGCAAACAATGAACATTGGGAAAACAAGTAATCATGGCAGGTTACGCGTACCTTAACTTTCTCGGAAGTTGTGTATGCATAATCAAATATTCAGGAGTAAATATGGGAATCACTCAGCGTTTAGGGAACATTGGACGTTTGGAAATCAAAGTCATGTACCCGTTATACTTTATCATGAAAACACATTATTCATTGGTCAGTCTTGTGATCGTGTGAACAGTGGCAATATAGGTCACAATAGTGCATAGGTTTGATCTCCAAGTGGTCGATTGGTAGACAGGCCGTCACTAGATGTGGGATTCTAAAGTGATCGATTTAGAATACACGTGACCTATGGGGTTCTTAAGTGTTCGATTAAGAATCCGAAGGATCTCTTAAGTGTTCGATTAAGGATCCGAAGGATCTCCTAAGTGATCGATTAGGAATCCAAGAGATACTAAAGTACGCTTTAGAATTCTCTCATGGTACCCAAAGTGATCGATTTGGGTTACCATCAAGGAAATCAAGTAGCATAGTGTGGTCTTGTGTGGGGTCGATGTCAGGTCTTGTGTGATCATTATGCATCATTATCATTTTTCATCATGGCATGGTTACATATGATTCTTGGGTATCTTATACATATATCCTTGATACCGTTCCTCCTGCATGCATGGAAACAATAATTGGAATCTTTATACGAAACTCTTGCAGATTCAGTTGAGATGATAAGCATACCAAGCATAGTAGGATAAGTTGTAGGAGTGGTGGGTTAGCCGATGGTACACCCTATATATAAACCCCTACAACTTAGCCTAGTATGCTTGTGTAGGGCTTATCACTACAGTATTAGTTAACCTATGAATTCACTCATCTACTTTTTGTAGTTGACGTTTTATTACATGTTTTCAGGAAATGAAGCAGGAAGTAGCTAATAGCTGATAGAGGCCTTAGAGAGATGAAGGCTAGGCTAGGAGTTGTTTGGAAACTTGATATTTTGTATTAAAACAATTTGTTTCATGTTACCTGGATGATGTAATATTTGACAGTTTGGTTATGTTTATGCATTTAGACTTTTATACTATTGTGCTCAATCAATCACGACCTAGTCGCCACGCCTCGGTTTTCCGCCATTACGACCGGGGTGTGACAGATTGGTATCAGAGCCAATGGTTATAGGGAATTAGGAAACCGACCTAGACTATAACCTAGGACCCTTAACTCTAGATAATTCATGCATCACTATCACACGCCCACACTTATGTGCTTGCTATGTGCTTATGTGCTGCATCTTTAATTGTGTCTATCGTAGCGATGTATTCTTTGGCTATTCCTTATCCTGTTATTCTTATTCCCGGTATCATTCTTGCGCGTTCTTTTTCTTTTTCTGAATGCCTCCTCGTCGCTCGTCCGTTAATGCTGACCCTGCTGACCTCGCTGCCATCATAGCGCAGCAAATTGCAGCAGTTCTTCCGGGTCTGGTTAACAACCTAAGGCAAGAAGGAACCTCGGGCGCGCCACAAGCCCCAGAACCGAATCCTACTCTTCAGGCCGACAGGCTCTATAAGGCTTTTACTAACACTGGGCCTACGAGCTTTAATGGATCCGAGGGAGCTGCTGGTCTTCTCCAGTGGTTCGAGAAAGTCGAAGCTTCATTCAACATGTGCTCTTGCCCGGATGAACTCAGGGTCAAATTCGCGGCGAGTATGTTCCACAAACGGGCTCTCACGTGGTGGAATATCGAGATTAGAACCAGGGGGCGAGACGCGGTCTTAGCCTTGCCCTGGGCCGAGTTTGTTGAGCTAGTCACGCAGGAGTTCGTTCCGAGAACCGAACTCCAGAAATTGGAGGCTGAGTTTAGGGCGCACACGATGAAGGGCGCCGATCACATGAAGTACACGGAGAGATTTCATGAACTCTCCCTATTGGTGCCCCACATGGTTACCCCAGCTTCTCGCGCTGTCGAGCAATACATCAGCGGTCTTCCGGACTCTATGAGGGGCATTGCGGTTGCAGTTGACCCCACTACACTTAAGGCAGTGATCGATCTCACTGCCCGTTTGACCAGGGAACAGCTCAGGTCCGGTGTTTTGCATCAGGATAAGGGCAAATCTTCCGATGGGAAAGCGAAAAAGGGGAACAATAGGAAGCGGAAAGCGACCTACTTAACTGCGATCACTGGTGCTACGCCTATCAACTCCATGGCCCCCGTTTCAGCCGCAACAGTCCAGGGAAGACCGAGAAAGGAATATACTGGGCCGCATCCCAAGTGCAACTTATGTTCTTATCATCACCCAACAAGTGAGTTGTGCCGCAAGTGCACAAATTGTGGACGATTCGGACACCTGGTGGAGCGCTGCAGGAGTCCTGGCAACCAATTGGCTGTGGGGAATGCTAACCCTCAGCCTAACCCTGCTCGAGGCTGCTTCGAGTGTGGCGCGATGGACCATTACAGAAATCGATGCCCTCGCGTCACCAACGTTCCTCCGGCTCGCGGGAGGGCCTTCACCATTGGAGCTGCCGAAGCACGCCAAAACCCCGATGTTATTACTGGTACGTTTACTCTTAACAACAATTGGGTGTCTGTCCTATTTGATACAGGAGCTGATAGGAGTTTTGTCTCTTGCGAATTGGTTCCTTTGCTGAAATTAAAAATTTCCGAGTTGGAACCTGCCTTGGTTGTTGAACTTGCTAGTGGAGAGTCCACACAAGTGAGGTCTGTCATTCGATATTGCACCCTTACTCTTGTCACCACATCGTTCAGTATTGACCTTATACCTTTTCGTCTTGGAAGCTTCGATCTAGTTGTGGGAATGGACTGGCTGTCTAGCAATCGCGCGGAAGTAATCTGCGCCGAGAAACTTATTCGTATCCCTCTGTCTTCTGGTGAAATTCTAACCATTCAAGGGGATAGGTCGGGTGGATGCCTAAGAATCGTTTCTTGCTTAAAAGCCAGTCGGTACCTTCAAAAGAAGTATCCCGCATTTCTAGCCCGTGTTACTCTCAAGGAATCCAAAGTCAAGAGACTGCAGGACTTCCCTGTCGTGCGTGAATTTTCTGATGTTTTTCCCGATGAGCTGCCTGGACTTCCTCCTAGCAGGCAGGTGGAATTTCGTATCGATCTTATTCCTGGTGCTCTCCCTGTTGCTAAGTCTCCTTATCGTCTAGCTCCGCTGGAACTTCAAGAATTATCGAATCAGCTTCAAGAACTTCTTGGCAAGGGATTCATTCGCCCTAGCTCGTCTCCATGGGGAGCCCCAGTACTCTTCGTCAAAAAGAAGGATGGGACTTTCCGTATGTGCATTGACTATCGGGAGCTTAATAAACTGACCATCAAAAACCGGTACCCGTTACCGAGAATTGATGATCTCTTTGATCAGCTTCAGGGTGCTACGTTTTTCTCTAAGATCGATCTGCGTTCTGGTTACCATCAATTGCGTGTTCTGGAAGAGGATATCCCGAAAACTGCGTTCCGAACTCGTTACGGTCATTACGAGTTCATGGTTATGCCTTTTGGAATGACCAATGCCCCCGCCATTTTCATGGATCTGATGAATCGCGTTTGCCGTCCATATCTCGACCAGTTTGTCATTGTTTTCATAGACGATATTCTCATTTATTCTCGTTCGAGGACCGATCATGAGCTTCATCTCAGGCTTATTTTGGAGCTTCTCAGGAAGGAACAACTATATGCCAAGTTCTCCAAGTGCGAATTTTGGCTAAAGGAAGTTCAATTCTTGGGACATGTTATCAATGTCGACGGCATACACGTCGACCCTGCCAAGGTAGAAGCCATCAGAAATTGGGTAGCGCCTAAAACACCTACCGAAATCCGTTCATTTCTTGGATTGGCTGGTTACTACCGCCGATTTATCTCAAACTTCTCCAGGATTGCCTTGCCTTTGACCACTCTGACTCAGAAGGGAGAACCCTTCGTGTGGGGACGAGATCAAGAGGAAGCCTTCCAAACTCTGAAGAATAAACTTTGCCGTGCACCGATTCTATCGCTTCCGGAAGGTGACGATGACTTTACCGTTTATTGCGATGCTTCAAATCAAGGCCTCGGTTGCGTTTTAATGCAACGAGGGAAGGTCATCGCTTACGCTTCTCGACAACTCAAGGTGCACGAAAAGAACTACGCCACGCATGACCTCGAGTTGGGTGCTGTGGTGTTTGCCTTAAAAATCTGGAGACACTACCTGTACGGCACGAAGTGTGTCATCTATACCGACCACAAGAGCTTGCAGCACATCCTCCATCAGAAAGAGTTGAACATGAGGCAGCGACGCTGGGTCGAACTTCTCAGCGATTACGATTGTGAAATCCGCTACCACCCGGGAAAGGCTAATGTGGTGGCTGACGCATTGAGTCGTAAAGAAAGGACCCAGCTGCACTCTATTAGAATTCAATCCAATCTTCCCTCCTTAATTCGCGAAGCTCAGAATCAGGCGCTTGTGAATGGAGATCTCAAGGGCGTTTTGTCGTGTGGAGCCGAACAGAAATTCGAAACCAAGTTGGACGGCATCCTCTATTTTCTTGATCGAGCATGGATCCCAAACTCTGAGCCTCTTCGAACGCTTATTCTAAGTGAAGCCCACAAGTCCAGATACTCGATTCATCCCGGCAGCAGCAAAATGTATCAAGATCTTAAACCTCATTATTGGTGGCCCGGGATGAAGAAAGACATCGCTTTATACGTGATGAGATGTTTGACTTGTTCGCGAGTCAAGACAGAGCATCGAAGGCCGTCTGGGCTGCTTCAGCAACCTATTATTCCTCAGTGGAAGTGGGAAGAGTTAGCTATGGATTTCATCACCAAGCTACCGCGGACGCCTAGCGGTCATGACTCAATTTGGGTTATTGTGGACATTCTAACTAAATCCGCTCACTTTATCCCGGTTCGTGAGGACTACACTACGGAAAAGTTGGCGCGGATATACATTCGTGAGATCGTTTCCCGTCATGGTGTGCCTAAGGGCATTACGTCTGATCGCGACAGCAGTTTTTTCTTCCAGGTTCTGGAAATCTTTGCAAAAGGCCTTTGGGACAAGTGTGAAGCTTAGCTCTTCCTATCATCCAGAAACTGATGGGCAGAGCGAGAGGACCATACAAACCCTAGAGGACATGTTGAGAGCTTGTATCCTTGAATTCGGTAATAGTTGGGAAGCTCATCTGCCGCTGGCAGAATTTTCTTACAACAATAGTTACCACTCTTCTATTAAATGCGCGCCGTTTGAAGCTCTTTACGGTCGCAAGTGTCGCTCACCCTTGTGTTGGTCCGAGACCGGGGATTCACAGATCATCGGCCCGGAACTAATACAGGAAACAACCGATCAAATCGCTATCATTCAACAGCGACTCAAAGACGCCCGTTGTCGGCATAAGTACTACGCAGACAAACGACGCAAGCCACTCGAGTTTCAAGTTGGTGACCGTGTTCTGCTGAAAGTTTCCCCCTGGAAGGGCGTAGTCCGTTTCGGGAAGAAGGGAAAGTTCGCTCCTAGGTATGTTGGACCATTCAAAATCCTTGAAAGGATCGGACCAGTTGCCTATCGTCTTGAGCTGCCGCCGGAACTCGGTAGAGTTCACAATGTTTTTCATGTTTCGCAGTTAAAGAAGTGTCTTGTTGACGAGGCCCTTCTCATTCCCGTCGACGAGGTTCGAATTAACGACAATCTGCTTTTTGTTGAAGAACCCGTCGAAATCTTGGATCGCGAGGTCAAGAAGACCAAGCGTAGCCGCATACCGCTTGTGAATGTTCGATGGAATAACAAACGCGGACCCGAGTTTACATGGGAACGCGAAGATCAAATGAAGGAGAAATACCCTCATCTGTTCTCTTAGTCTCTATTCTTGTAATCTATTGTCTAGAAGTCAATATAACATTTGCAGCATGTATCAAATAATTGTGTTATTCAATGAATATCGTGTTGCCTTATTATGCTTATAAGTATTCTTTTATTTGCATCCACAAATTTGGCTACTCAGGGCTCATGCTGGGAGCACAAGTCATATCTACTCAATCATATGAATTTTGGGGAAATTTATACATTATTTAAGCCAAAAATTTGTCATTCATTCTTGCATTCATGGAGCATGGTTGTGTGTATGTGTGTGGTGTCGTGTCAAATTTTCTAGCCGCACACAATAGAGCTTATACATTGATACAAGGTGAGCTCGTAATTATAGTCCGGAATATAATTACATCAAGGTCACAGGTGTATACGTGTATAAGCAATATGCTATTGTGTAACTAGAAGTCGTGAACTCAAGGTTCGTGTAGAGAAATATTCGACAAAGGTTGAAGAAGTGGTGGGTTAGCCGCTGGTACACCCTATATATAAACCTCTTCGGCACGAGTTGAATATGTCTGAAGCGAAACCTGGAATTAGGGACTTATAGTTAGCGTGGCAGCTGTGAGACATTGAATTCAAGAATTACCGAGGGTAATATTCGCGGAAGATTGAAGGAGTGGTGGGTTAGCCGCTGGTACACCCTATATATAAACCCCTTCAATCCGAAATGAATATGTCTGATGTAAAGCTTGAGGATGATGCCTCGTAGTGGAAAATAGTGTGTCGTCCTGTGTGTCATTGATCTAATAGGAGTCGAAGGAAACACCCAAGTAAGGTTGAAGGAGTGGTGGGTTAGCCGCTGGTACACCCTATATATAAGCCCCTTCGGCTTGATTTGGGTGGTGCCTGAGACGAATATTAGAAGTGGTGGCGCATAGTGGTCATCATGGGATCATGTAATCTTAATCATCGATGCATCAAGTATACTAAAAAGCTAAATTTCGGGACGAAATTCCCCTAAGTTGGGGAGGATGTAACGCCCTGGAATTTGACTGGTAGACAAAAATCAAGGAATCATCGGAAACTATACACTTTGGGGTTCTGGACGATAAGTTCGGAACCCATATCATTGGAGAAATCTGCTTTTATCATTTGAAATGTTTATTTATAAAACGACATTTACGCCTGGAAAATATTAATTTTTATGCTTTTGAAAAATAAAATGTTCTTATTTAAAAAAAAAAAAAAAAAAAAAAAAAAGATTTTAAATAATTATTCGGAAAATGGTTTATAAAAGTTTTGCTGAAAAAGTTTTAGTTTGTTTAAAAACTTATGAACTCGACTAGTCTTGACCCGTCGGTAGCCTAAACCCGAACCCGAGTCACCCGAGTATTTAAGCGGAAAATCAAGTATTCTTACACCATCTCTTTCATTTCCACCAACACTTCCCACCCAAACACTCCCACTTCTAGAGAGAGAGTAGTGAGAGAAAGTCATCCAATCTAAGATTCGAGTCCACCAATCTGTTTATCGTTGTTGTCGGTAAGATCTTCTTGAAAATCATACGTTTTTACAACCAAAACCCGCCCCGAATCGAGCAAAAACTCCGACTTTTGTGTCAAGTGTGTTCTTGGTCAAAAACCGTCATTTTTGGTGTCAAAATGCAAGCTTTTGTGTTTAAAAGTACTAGGAATCGATACCCCTTTCAATCCCGAGCATTTCCATGTCAAAAACTTCGATTTTGGGTCAAAAATCTGGAAAATCTGGAAAACCCGTGGGTATCTCCGTCGCCCAGCTTTCAGTCGATCGAATCAGTTCATTCGATCGAACCAGTCGATCGAATCAGTTCATTCGATCGAATGTGTCGATCGAACCAGTCCAGTCGACCGAATAGGAAAGCAACCGAATGGTCTCCAACTCATTCGACCGAATGAGCTTCGTATTCGATCGAACGTCTGTCTATTCGATCGAATGTGTTTCTATTCGATCGAATGTGTGTCTATTCGATCGAATGTGTTCCTATTCGATCGAATGTGTGTCTATTCGATCGAATGTGTTCCTATTCGATCGAATCAGGTCAGAACCAAGCTGTTTCGTCTTTAAAACCTAGTTTTTGCTCGAGATCGTGTAAGGCTTACACTCTTAGACTTAAACTGCGTTGTTAACTTATTATGTCCTTGTCTAGACTTAGAGGATCGACGTTTGACAGCACCCGACCGCCCTAGCAACCACACCTAGTCAACAAGGTGAGTTCATAGCCCCCATTTTTCTTTTAAAGCCTTTCAAATCATTGGGGGTGAAAACATGGTAAATGTACACGTTTTGACAAAACACATTTATTCAAACATTACTTATCATAAACACTTGACAAATCTTTTGCAAACAATGAACATTGGGAAAACAAGTAATCATGGCAGGTTACGCGTACCTTAACTTTCTCGGAAGTTGTGTATGCATAATCAAATATTCAGGAGTAAATATGGGAATCACTCAGCGTTTAGGGAACATTGGACGTTTGGAAATCAAAGTCATGTACCCGTTATACTTTATCATGAAAACACATTATTCATTGGTCAGTCTTGTGATCGTGTGAACAGTGGCAATATAGGTCACAATAGTGCATAGGTTTGATCTCCAAGTGGTCGATTGGTAGACAGGCCGTCACTAGATGTGGGATTCTAAAGTGATCGATTTAGAATACACGTGACCTATGGGGTTCTTAAGTGTTCGATTAAGAATCCGAAGGATCTCTTAAGTGTTCGATTAAGGATCCGAAGGATCTCCTAAGTGATCGATTAGGAATCCAAGAGATACTAAAGTACGCTTTAGAATTCTCTCATGGTACCCAAAGTGATCGATTTGGGTTACCATCAAGGAAATCAAGTAGCATAGTGTGGTCTTGTGTGGGGTCGATGTCAGGTCTTGTGTGATCATTATGCATCATTATCATTTTTCATCATGGCATGGTTACATATGATTCTTGGGTATCTTATACATATATCCTTGATACCGTTCCTCCTGCATGCATGGAAACAATAATTGGAATCTTTATACGAAACTCTTGCAGATTCAGTTGAGATGATAAGCATACCAAGCATAGTAGGATAAGTTGTAGGAGTGGTGGGTTAGCCGATGGTACACCCTATATATAAACCCCTACAACTTAGCCTAGTATGCTTGTGTAGGGCTTATCACTACAGTATTAGTTAACCTATGAATTCACTCATCTACTTTTTGTAGTTGACGTTTTATTACATGTTTTCAGGAAATGAAGCAGGAAGTAGCTAATAGCTGATAGAGGCCTTAGAGAGATGAAGGCTAGGCTAGGAGTTGTTTGGAAACTTGATATTTTGTATTAAAACAATTTGTTTCATGTTACCTGGATGATGTAATATTTGACAGTTTGGTTATGTTTATGCATTTAGACTTTTATACTATTGTGCTCAATCAATCACGACCTAGTCGCCACGCCTCGGTTTTCCGCCATTACGACCGGGGTGTGACAAAAAGGCTGAATGGGAAAAAGCTTTGAGGAAAAGTGATAACCCAAGAACCTTTGTAGATTGAAGCTTTGTGCCGGCTGGATTGGCAAACACTCCTGGTATGGCAAGAATGCTGCTAAATCTTAAACGACTAGCAGGATAGAATGTTGTTGAATTAGCCAACCTTCCAACCGAAATGGTAGAAGCCATCTATATCAAAACATTTAATTTGGGGCCTAGTAAACCAAAGAAGTCTATCCCTTTTAGGCCACCAATTTCAAGAAGGCATCCACATGGGGGAAGAGGTGAATCTAGTAGATCTATGCAAGAGAGGACAACAAGACCACAATCCAATGTGGATCTTCCAAGAGAACTCTACTTTGATTCTGTTACTGAGTCTTTAAAAGTAATTATGGAAAGCCAATTGTTGAGAGACACAGTTGTATGGAGTGATTTCTATGAATACACTCAAGAACAACTAGAAAGAATGTCTAGACTCAACTTGTATGATTACCGAAACAGAAGTAGGATCGCTGGAAGACAAAATAATCTGTCAAAGTTCTTACTGGATGAAGCTGAGAAGGGATTCCCATTCTTAAGTCAAAAGAGAAGTTGGAAATTGATTCGACTTCACAAGTCAAAGAGGACAGAAAAATTGAAAAGAATGGATATTGCTGAAAGAGATTTTATGATGAATGTCAGAGACAGGAATCCATTGTCAAATATGAACACATGCATAAGTCTTAAAAGAAGAATGATACACCCCAATTAAACAGTACAAAAGAAGGGTATCATTGCTGAAATAGAATATAAAGAAAACGCCGGACACTATGTACTGAGAAATTATGATGGAAAAGTTCTGGCTGTAATCAAGGAAGATGCAGATTTGACCTACTTACATAATGAAGACTTGATGGATATTAGAGATTTGGTGATCCCAGAAGGGCACATTCACTACCAAATTCTCAATATCTTTAGGGAAAGAGCTGCATCTGTAATAGCAATAAGAAGACAAGCTGCCTACAATGAATGGAAAAGACAAAATTCCTAGATTAGGCTTTGTTTTGTAATGTCTTCGGACAGTTTTTGAATATGTAATTTTGTTTATGTTGTTTGATTATGTAATTTGACTTTTAATTTGATGTGTATTTTGACTAAGTGTAAGTAACCTTAGAAATGTTTTGGGTCAGCTGAGGTGTTCCAATCTAGGGGGAGATTGTTGAGTCAAACAATTTACCTAAGGGGGAGATTGTTGAGTCAAAGATTTGACCAAAATGAAGTACATGGAAGATTGGAATCTTCTCAACCTCCTCAGAATTCGCTAAGTATGGATCCGGGCACACCTTATACTTTCGAGCAAGCTTTTACTTAGCCGGGTACAATATGTTACCTATCGGGCAAGGTTATCTTCAAGTAGTCTTCTTTAGTGGATTTCCGAGCAAGGTTTGCAAATTAGTGCATTGCCGGGCAAGGTTCACTAGTTTATGTATTTCCGAGCAAGGTTCACTTTGTCAAGCAAGTCTGTTCTTCATAGCCAAGTAAGGTTCTCTCCCGAGTAAGCTTTTGGCTAACCAAGTCCATGAAGCCAAGTAATTGGAAGACCGGGCAAGGTATTCATTAATAATTGTGGTCCGAACAAGCTTGATGATTGAATGGAATATCATTAAGTAATATCGGGCAAGGTTCAACTCAAGCAAGGAACAGTACTTCCGAGTACACTTTGCTAATAAGTTATTTTATAGCAAAGAGTTGAAATGGACCATTGAAGAACAAGGTTGCTCGTAAGGGTTTGTCGGGCAAAGTCTGGCAGAGTCAAGAAGACTGAAGTCTACCCGGTGAGTATTTCACTTGGTGAAATACTCTTCAAGAAAAGTCTACCCGGAAACTGATCCCGGGCCCACTTCTATGTTACCAAGTACTGAAGGATGGCAGAGTACACAGCGTACTCGGAATGTGAAGTTTGACACAAAGCCTACCCGAAAGACTTGTTTTACACTTAGACTATTTTCTAATTATGTAATTTGAATATGTATGTACGTTTGGGGTTTCTAGAAGGAATGAAAACTGTCTTAGGGTGGCAGGCCAATAAATAGAATGTTTTAGGGCACGCCGCCTACGGAAGAACGGATAAGGACAGACAGACACAATTATTAAGATAGAATATTGTGTGTGACGGCTGTCTTTGTACAGATAAACCCTCCTCCAAGAAACCCTAAATCGATTATCCTATTTGTATGATGAATATTATATAAATGTAAATCTTTTGAGTGAATCTTGTTTGTGCTGGTTATCATTGAATACTGATTATGCAACTGTATGTTTGTTATTGATTCCGCCTTTAACAAACGGTCATCTTTCTAAATATAGCAACCCGTCATTAACTCCCTTGTTGACACATCAATCTGTGTGAGTTATGACATGATTAAGTAAGATCTAGCTGAAATCAGGGACCAGACAGAGGATTCGGTGCAAGTTTCTTGCCACATGTTGGGAACTATGATTCCCGAGATTCAAAAGGATTTTGAACATCATGGAGCATATGACGTGGTCACCCAACTTAAGGAAATGTTCCTTACTCAAGCTAGGGTGGAACGGTTCGAGCACTTCATGCATGTCATATGGAAGAAACCCAATCGGTTTCATCTTATGTGCTTAAGATGAAAAGCCACGTTGATCGACTCGAATGGCTAAATTGTCCCGTCTCAAATGAGTTAGCCACGGATCTGATCCTTAATGGCCTAACTTAAAGGTTTGAAACTTTTGTCATGAACTACAACATGAATGGATGGGACAAGAGCATTGGTGAGCTTCACGCAATGCTCAAAACGGTCGAAGCTGGAATGGGTAAAAAGTTTTTACCGGTTCTCACTATCAATGAAGGTAGCAATAAGAAGAGGCATCACCCGAAACCTAAGGCAAAGGTTGCCAAAGGTAAGGGACACGTCAATGGTAAGTTCAAAGGAAAAGCTAAAACGGAACCAACCAAACCAAAGGAGAAGAAGCTAAAGGTTACCTTGGAGGACCCATGCTTTGGTTGTGGTGAGAAACGACATTGGATGAGGAATTGTCCAACCTATCTCAAATAGTTAAAAGCAAAGCGGGATGCGAGGCAAATCTCGGGTATAATTTTCATGATCCATATTGATCTTAATGTTAATTCTTCTAACACATGGGTATTGGATACCGGATGTGAAACTCATATTTGCAATTTGTTGCAGGAGTTCAAAAGAAATAAGCATTTCAAGAAAGGAGATGCAGGTCTCTTCATGGGCAACGGAGCAAAGTTTGATGTCGAAGCCCAAGGAGAATATATTTTGAAGCTTCCAAATGGTTTGAAAGTTGTTTTGAAAAATATTTTGTATGCTCTTAGTATGACTAGGAACATTATCTCCTTTTCTCTTTTAAGACTATATGGTTATGATTTATAGTTTGTGGACAATGGTATTTGTATTTTCATGAATAATGTCTTTTATTTAAAGCAGTGCCATCTAATGGAATTTATGAATTAGTTTATGATAACACATCCTTTGATAACTCGTTGTACCAATCAAGAACCAAGAAACTCAAAATGGATTTGAGTAAGACTTATCTTTGGCATTGCCGCCTTGGTCACATAAACAAGGGTCGCATAAGTACACTTCAAAAGAATGGTCTTTTGGAATCAAATGATGATTCATTTGATAAGTGTGAATCTTGTTTACAAGGAGATGACCAAGGAATCCTTTAGTGGAACTAACGAAAGGGCAAATGACTTATTAGGTATCATACATCCAGATGTATGTGGTCCTTTTAAGGCAAAGACAAGGAATGGTGAAAGATACTTCATTACCTTTATCGATGATTATAGTCGTTATGGGTATGTGTACTTCTTAAGACACAAAGACGAAGCCTTTGAAATGTTCAAAGTCTTCCAAAATGAAGTAGAAAATCAACTCAATAAAACCATCAAAGTACTTCATTCGGATAGAGGAGGTGAATACCTTAGTGATGCTTTTCAAGAGCACCTTAGGAGTTGGGAAATCATCTGTAACACCCCGTAACCGCAGCGGAAACGTACACGGGATGCAACAGACACATCTGATATCAACAGCATTGCTTATAAAGAAAATACCACTACATTAATTTATATCATATTACATTGTTGCGAGTTTCGTTACTGTCTAGGTGTTACACACATGTTTTACCGATAAGACATTAATATATTCATTACAAAATATAGATCAGCAAGCTTCCAACAATTAGCACAGATCATTAAGCACATATCAATCATTCCAACTTGGGCATACCTAGAAAACATGTAAAGAAAACGGGTCAACTACGAATAGTTGGTGAGTTTCACTAATTCAAATAAACACTGACAGATCATTTTAATAATCATTTATTAGCAATGTAATTATGCTGGGAACTATGTTTCCCCAGAACATTTTCATTAATCTTCTGGGAACTATGTTACCCCAGAACAATAATAACCTCCGGGAACTATGTTACCCCAGAACAATAATAACCTCTGGGAACTATGTTTCCCCAGAACAATAATAACCTCCGGGAACTATGTTACCCCAGAACAATAATAACCTCTGGGAACTATGTTACCCCAGAACAATCCCACACGATAAACAATTTATATATTCTGTGCATCAAACCATATATATATAAATATACAAGTGTTTCCATACGATCGGTATGTACTTAAATACATTAATAAAGACATGCTTTCCGCCCCGGGAAAATATTTAAAACGGTTCATTAAAAGGGGCTCGTGAAAACTCACATTTCTGTGAGTCGGGACGTGATACAATGAACTGCTATAAGCCTGGATCTGTAATATGATATCTAGTCGTTACTATATAATTCCCATAAATTAAATCCGCGTCAATCGGTACATCTGGGGACATTGTTAACCCAGTACTGTACTCGATCTGGGGACAATGTTAACCCCGTGACACTTCTAAGGACTCAGATTGTGACATTACTTAGAGTCTGACGGTCAAAATTATCATTTTTATGTTTTCCTTGATTTGCGTGCCTAGCAAGGTTATCCGTTTTTAGTTTCAAAAATGAGTTTGTTCACACCCGACCCAAAAATGGTGTTTGACTGTTATTTTAGTTAAAGTGATGAAATTAGAGCTCGGTTTGGACACCCCGTTGGCCGCGGGGCCCGTTTCCGTCATTTTGGTGCCGGAAACAGTAAAATCGGGTAAAATTACCCAAATCATCCGAATTATTTTCGGATGATTTATTTTTACTTGATTAACTTAGTTTCATGAAAATAGTCCATTTTTAGGGTTTTTATGCACCAGTCAGCTCGCTTAGGCGAACTTTGCCGGTTTACTCGTTTTAAGCTTTAAAAGTTTATTTTTAAGTTCCAATTAGCACAAATAAATATCCGTTTAGTCTTGGACCTTGAAATTTTACACAACACTTATTTTGACAGTAAGAAATTTTACAAAAATTTTTCCAGATTTAATTTTTATATCTAAGATTTATTTAACCATTTTTAAACGTCATTTAAACACCAAATATGTCGAAAATACCAAACGACCTTCGAAAAATCCCAAATTTTTCTGGTATGATCCCTGCCATCCTCATAACTCCCTGGAATTTTTCCAGAACCCAAAACTCATTTTTCAAGCCATTTTCACAAAAACCGAGCTAGAAAGCCCTAGAACTCGTTTTACCGAAAAGCCTACTTAGACTTCTCCAATGAACCTGAAATTTTGTGTGTGACTTTTATATGTTATAAAAAGCTTATCTTAAACTTTCCAGAACTTTTCATGATGTTTAGCTATTTTTCACCATTTTTGGCCAAAATCGAGCATTAAATTCACCAAATATTCATCCTTTATCCAAAAATTACCAAAAATTCACAGATCTCATATTTTCATGTGTAGATCATCTCTGTGAAATTTCATGACCCGACTCTAAGCACACTACAATCTGTCCAAAATCATAGAACCACACGAAAACCGAACTATCTTGTGTTTTCTAGCGTTAGATCGCAAAGATCTTGGTTTCTAGCCTTTGCTAGCCACTAGATACAACACTTACAAGCACAATAACACCATACCAAGCAAGTTACACCAACAATCAAACCATTTCTTTCATAGTGTCGGTTTTGATATAAAAACAAAGGTTTTAACCGTAAAAATCCGTTCTCGACTCTTTTTACTCATTTCTTGGACCAAGATCCCTTGTATAACTTGTATACATCTCTTGATCATGCAAGAGTCGGTTTCATCTCGGGTTTTCACCCGTCTTTCACATGGAAACTCATTTTACAAGATTTCAACCGTAAAATTTTGTTCTAAACTCTTTTAACTCATTACTTGGATCAAGATCCTTTGTATAACTTGTATACATCACTTGATCATGCGAGAATCGGTTTCAACTCGGGTTTTCACCCATTTTTACATTTGAAACCTCCTTTTCTCAAGATCATGAAGTTGGAAACAAGATTCAAGCATTAAAACATGTGTTATACCTTGTAAATCTTGGTTGGAAATCAAGAACTTGGATGAAGATAGATGAGTGTTGAGAGGATTTTGGAGTTGGATGTTTAGAAAAAAGAAAATGTAATGTGTGTGTGTGTGTACAAGGACCGATCGGTCCAAGGTTATGTGTGGGGTGGGGCCCACACATCCATTCTAGGCCACACATTCGGATTACGCAATCCGGATAATGTTGTGGATAATCTGGTTCAGTTCGTTTCTCGGTTAAACTCGTAATTCGGCTTAAAACGAGCCTAAAATGGTCGTTTTTCGGGTTAAAATAAAATTTACATAAAACCGACTTAAAAACTTTAAAAACTTAAACCATGACATTTATTGACTTAAAACATCATTTTATTAATGATTACGCATCTTTTTCGGCTTGATTGATTATCTCTTGCTTGGTTTGGCGTTAAAGGTTTCGTTTAGCGTACTGACGTACCATTAAACTTACCATTCTTTTTCTGTGCTATAATTCACTTATCCCGAAGCTTTAATACTTCGTAAAAATCACTAAACATTATATATTTTGTCTATAATGTAATTCCTTATTCGTTCGGGTTTCAATAATCGTTCATCGATTAATCGTAATCCCGATACGACTAGTTGTTCATTCGAGTATAATTCGTACTGTGAATCTTATATACTCGTATAAACACATTATAATTCATATATTCAGTATTGAATAACACGTAAATAGTATATTCCGGCTAGGGTATACCTGAATTTGCCGGAATCGTTACATTCTCCCCCCGATATAAAAATTTCGTCCTCGAAATTTTACGCGTCAACTACTTCCTTTTGAGGAAATAGGTGGGGGTATTTCTTCCGAAATTCGTCCTTTCGTTCCCATGTATATTCTGGGCCTCGTTGCGAGTTCCATCTAACTTTGACCAACGAGATCTTATTGTGTCTAAGGTGCTTGATTTTCCCGTCTACTATTTCTATGGGCTCCTCTACAATGTTGAGCTTATCATTTATTTGAACACCCTCTAAGGGTAACACCGATGTCTCATCCGACAGACACCGTTTCAGGTTCGACACGTGAAACACGTTGTGAACTGCACTCAGTTCATCAGGCAGTTCTAATCGGTATGCTACAGGACCGATTTTCGCAGTAATATCGAATGGTCCAATATATCTAGGGGCTAACTTCCCCGCCTTTCCAAATCTAACCACACCCTTCCACGGTGATACTTTCAAATACACTTTATCACCTTTCTCAAATGATAACGGTTTTCTACGGTTATCGGCATAACTCTTCTGCCGATCCCGCGCGGCCTTCAGATTGTTTTTAATTTCAAGAATTTTGCTGGTCGTTTCCTGGACCAGATCTGATCTAATAACCTGTGTGTCGCCCACTTCAGTCCAACAGAGTGGTGATCGGCACTTCCGTCCATACAATGCTTCGTAAGGTGCTGCCTTTATACTGCTATGGTAACTGTTATTATAGGAAAATTCAACGAGTGGGAGATGTTGATCCCAATTTCCCTTAAAATCCAGTACGCATGCACGAAGCAAATCCTCCAGGGTTTGAATGGTCCTCTCAGACTGACCGTCGGTCTAAGGGTGGTATGCTGTGCTTAAATTAATACGCGTTCCCAGCGCTTCTTGCACAGCTTGCCAAAGCTTGGAAGTGAAATGGCTATCCCGATCGGAGATGATTGAGAGGGGTATACCATGACGAGACACAATTTCATTTATATAAATCTGCGCAAGTCTCTCAGTGTTATAATTATTTCTAATCGGAATAAAATGTGCCGATTTGGTTAATCGATCCACGATTACCCAAATTGCATCATGTCCACGGGACGTCTTGGGGAGATGTGTCACAAAATCCATCGTGATCTGCTCCCACTTCCATTCCGAAATTTCCGGTTGTTGTAACATTCCCGAAGGTTTCTGGTGCTCCGCCTTAACCCTCGCACACGTCGTACACTTGCCGACGTATGTGGCTATTTCCTTTTTCATACATGGCCACCAGTAGAACTCCTTCACATCCCGGTACATCTTATCCGATCCCGGATGTATGGAATATTTCGATTTATGCGCTTCGTCCATGGTTAATTCACGAAGGTCATGGAGGGTCGGGATCCAAATCTGATTTTTGAAATAGAGAATTTCGTCCACGCGCTGTTCGAAATTCTTCTCGTTACCGTAAAGTCCCTCTTTTTCCAATTGTTCCTCTTTCAACGCCTCGCGTTGAGCGACTCGAATCAAATCCGAAAGGTTCGACTGAACTATCATCCCCAGCGCTCGCACTCGCAATGGCTTAACCCGATCCTTCCTACTCAAGGCATCGGCTACGACGTTAGCCTTGCCGGGGTGATAACGGATGTCACAGTCATAGTCGCTTAATAATTCGACCCATCTTCGTTGTCTCATATTCAGTTCTTTCTGATCGAATATGTGTTGCAAACTTTTATGATCGGTGACGATGGTGCACTTTGTACCGTAGAGATAATGTCTCCAGATTTTAAGTGCGAAGATAACTGCTCCCAGTTCTAAGTCATGAGTAGTGTAATTTTTCTCGTGTACTTTTAACTGTCGGGAAGCATAGGCTATGACTTTATTATTCTGCATCAACACACATCCCAATCCTCTACGGGATGCGTCACAATACACGACAAAACCATCGTCTCCGTCGGGGAGACTTAAAATCGGCGCTTGGCACAATCTTTGTTTTAGCGTTTGAAACGCCGCTTCCTGCTCTTCACCCCACTCATACTTTCGATCCTTTTGAGTCAGGAGGGTTAAAGGTTGGGCGATGCTGGAAAAGTTCTCTATAAATCGACGATAGTATCCAGCTAAGCCTAAGAATTGGCGGATTTCCTTTGGCGATTTAGGCGCTTGCCAACTCTTAACTGCTTCAACTTTACTTGGATCAACGTGTATTCCTTGATGGTTTATGACGTGACCAAGGAATTGCACTTCTTGTAACCAGAAGTTACACTTGGAGAATTTTGCATACAACTTTTCCTGATTAAGAAGCTCTAAAATTAATCTCAAGTGTTGCTCGTGCTCTCCTTTACTCTTCGAGTAAATCAAAATATCGTCAATAAACACGATGACGAATTTATCGAGGTAGGGTTTACAGACTCGATTCATGAGATCCATGAATACTGCTGGCGCATTTGTTAGCCCGAAGGGCATAACTAAGAACTCTTAATGGCCGTAGCGAGTCCGGAATGCGGTTTTTGGGATATCCTCCTCCTGGATTCTAACCTGATGGTATCCCGATCTAAGATCTATTTTTGAGAAGTAGCTCGCACCTTGTAGTTGGTCGAACAGATAATCGATTTGGGGGAGAGGATACCTATTTTTGATCGTCAACTTGTTCAGCTCCCTGTAATCAATGCACATTCTAAGGCTCCCGTCCTTCTTTTTCACGAATAGTACCGGTGCGCCCCACGGGGAATAACTAGGACGAATAAATCCTTTATCCAACAATTCTTGCAACTGGTTGGATAATTCTTGCATCTCAGATGGTGCAAGTCGGTAAGGTGCCTTAGCAACAGGGCCAGCTTGAGGTAACAGATCGATTCTGAATTCGACCTGTCGGGTTGGCGGTAATCCAGGCAGTTCCTCTGGGAAAAATTGTGGAAATTCGCGTACCACTGGAATATCGTCCACCCATTTTTCCTCAGAATCAGTGGCCGTCAGGCTCGCTAGATACGCCACACATCCCTGACGTATATATTTTAACACCTTGAGGTGGGATATAAATGGTATCATGGTGCCGGATTTTTCTCCTTGCACTAATACCTCCTCGTCATCCGACACCCGGATCTTGACGATTTTCTTTTCACAGTTTATTTCTACCCTGTTACGTGCTAACCAATCCATTCCCACTATCACGTCAAAACTACCCAATTCTACCGGTAACAAGTCAATCAGAAAGGATTGTTCGTTCAGAATAAAAGGGCAATTCCGAACTATCTGATTAACTATCATGGTTTTACCGTTAGCGACTTCTACGGTGTAAGGTTCTATGGTTTCACCAATAGGAAGGTTTGCTATCGAAAGGAATCTAACGGAGACAAAACTTCTATCGGCACCTGTATCAAATAATACAGAAGCGTAATGATCAGAGACGAGGAATGTACCTGTCACTACGCTGGGGTCCTGGCGTGCCTCGTTCGCCCCCATCACGAATGCTCGGCCTCGCGCCGGATTGGACGACGATGCCTGACCCGCGGGTTGCCGCCCATTTCCTCCCTGGTTCAACTTCGGACAGTTTTTCTTGAAGTGCTCTGTGCTACCGCATTCAAAGCAAGCACGACTGGTGGTCATCACTTGATTTCCTTGTGGGTTCTGCTGTCGGGCTGGTTGAGTCCTAAATGGTTGCGCACGGATAGGTTGTGGTTGTCGGTTCAGGTTGTTCAGATTTGTCTTACAATTTGGTGCGTAGTGTCCAATCCTGCCACACCGGTGGCACACCACCTCTTTGCACACGCCACCATGGTGGTAACCACATTTCCCACATTTAGGAAACGTTCCCCTCTGCGGTTCTTGCCTTCCGCCCGAACTAGTCATGGCGTAGTTCTGGGCAGTGGGTCTAGCACGTTTACCTTGCTGCTTTTCCTGGGTCCTATGGTCATGTGAACTCCGCTTTCCTCCCGCGGACTCTCCTGCCACCTTCAGTGACCCGCTCCTTACGAAATCGTACGTTACGATACCCGCTTGCGTCACCGCACCCTCATATGTCTGGTGTCCCCCAGAATTGACTATACTCCTTACAACTGGAGTTAGCCCCCAAATATAACGCTCCACCCTCTTCGACTCCGGGGTGACCAACCATGGTACCAATCGCGCCAACTCATTAAACCGGTTCGTATAACCCAAGTGGTCCGCCCCCCGCATCTCCAGATTCCACAATTCGTTTTCTAATTTCTGCAATTCGTTTCTCGGGCAGAAATGTTCCAATACAAGAGCCTTGAGCTCCGTCCAGGTCATGCGGTTTCTCGCCGCTTGGCCCCGGGTCTGCACTATCGTGTTCCACCATGTCAAGGCATGGTCCGTAAATGTGCAGGCAGCGTACTTAACAACACAATCCTCGGGGCAGTTGCTGATATTTGCCACAGATTCTATTTTCTCGATCCATTTAACTAATCCATTTGGTCCTTCAGGCCCGCTAAACTCTAGAGGTTTGCACAACGTAAAGTCCTTGATCGAACATCCCCTGGATGCACGAATCGGTTCAGTACGGTTTGTCTCTACCGTAGGTATAGGGCCATTACTATCAGTAACGACCACCCTAGGCGGTGCGTCATTACTCGGAATCGTGTTTTCGTTCTGCGGAGGATTAGTATTTCGTTCCCCGTCATTATTGGTAGTCGTTTGATTGCTCGGAGGGGTTGGATTGGTCGAGTTGTTAATGCTGGCGGCGATGCGCGATACTATATCCGGTATCGCCGCCTCTAACTGTTGAGCAATCAAACGACTCACGTCCACTTCCGACAATTGGGCTGAACGTTTTGGTGCCATTCTACACAACATCAAGAAAATATATATAATCAATACAAGTTCCAATCATAAAACACAACAAACATTCCATTCATTAATAAACGATAATACATATTACACAAACATCCGTTCATATTACTTTCCTGTCACTATTACATTAGATAAGTTTTCCTACATAGGGCCTATGTCGGCATCATCTCGACATAACCCGCAACGGGTCAGTGCTTGAATGATACTCAAAAGTATCTATACTGATATGCCCCAAAAGAGACCCACCCTAAGGGCCAGTGGTTGTATTATAACTAAACAAGATTCACTCCATGTTAGCATCACCACTAACTGCTTACACAGAGTATCAAAAAAAAATGGTCCCTGTCTAACCCCAACCCAAAACCAACTAAACACGGTGGTAAACCAACCACACCAACACCGCCGCCATCCCCACAACCACTGCCATTAAACCCCGGATCCGTGTTTCCATCCGGTCAATCAACCCCAGGGAGTAGGCGTCCTCCCTCCTCAGCTGCGCGATCGCATGCTGGCTGTCCAGTATGCAATACACCAAGAGGTTCCTCCTCTGAATACCCACCGTCAAGGCGGTGGTGTGCTCATTCATCCGCTCGGTGAGCACCCGGAGCCACGCCGCCTCGGTGGAGGGACGCTCATCCCTCACTGGCCTGGGGGTACCCCACACAGGTGGCGGCACAGGCCCGGGCTGGGGGCGGGAGGACTCGCCTCTGTGGTAAGTGGATCTGGGTGGGGTAGAGGTAGGTGAAACATACGGGACACTGATCCGCGCCGTGAGGCGGGGACCGGGTCTGGGAGGTGTGAGGGTGACCTGAGGTGCGGGTGGGGTGGGAGACCTGGTAACCCTAGCAGGGGAGGACAAGCTAGCACTCCTAAGGCTAGTCTCAGAAGGCTCGGTGCTAGATGCTACGAGTGGGCTCCCAGAGTCCCCGGAGCTGACCTCCTCCGGGTCCTCCTCAATCGACAAACTGGGGGTTCTTGACATTTTACCTGCACACAAGTTAACAAACATATAGTTCTTTCCATAGTGTAAATCATAATCAAATTAATATACACTTACTTATACAACTTGACCACATAACAATATTATCACATATTTGCACGTATGTTGCCAATTTTACCTATTAAAATCCCTCGTGACCTTCCCTGAATTCCCTCGTGCAGACAAGTCTGTTATTATGTTCCGGACCATAATAACTCACTTGTCCATCCAAGTTCATCCCGATCTCGTCACAATATATATTTAGTTGATATTCAGATCCTATAATACTTGAGCTACTGGTTATATTTTAGGTATCTTTTAAAGACATCCTAATTCTTTATAACCAATGGCTCTGATACCAAGTTCTGTAACACCCCGTAACCGCAGCGGAAACGTACACGGGATGCAACAGACACATCTGATATCAACAGCATTGCTTATAAAGAAAATACCACTACATTAATTTATATCATATTACATTGTTGCGAGTTTCGTTACTGTCTAGGTGTTACACACATGTTTTACCGATAAGACATTAATATATTCATTACAAAATATAGATCAGCAAGCTTCCAACAATTAGCACAGATCATTAAGCACATATCAATCATTCCAACTTGGGCATACCTAGAAAACATGTAAAGAAAACGGGTCAACTACGAATAGTTGGTGAGTTTCACTAATTCAAATAAACACTGACAGATCATTTTAATAATCATTTATTAGCAATGTAATTATGCTGGGAACTATGTTTCCCCAGAACATTTTCATTAATCTTCTGGGAACTATGTTACCCCAGAACAATAATAACCTCCGGGAACTATGTTACCCCAGAACAATAATAACCTCTGGGAACTATGTTTCCCCAGAACAATAATAACCTCCGGGAACTATGTTACCCCAGAACAATAATAACCTCTGGGAACTATTGTACCCCAGAACAATCCCACACGATAAACAATTTATATATTCTGTGCATCAAACCATATATATATAAATATACAAGTGTTTCCATACGATCGGTATGTACTTAAATACTTTAATAAAGACATGCTTTCCGCCCCGGGAAAATATTTAAAACGGTTCATTAAAAGAGGCTCGTGAAAACTCACATTTCTGTGAGTCGGGACGTGATACAATGAACTGCTATAAGCCTGGATCTGTAATATGATATCTAGTCGTTACTATATAATTCCCATAAATTAAATCCGCGTCAATCGGTACATCTGGGGACATTGTTAACCCAGTACTGTACTCGATCCGGGGACAATGTTAACCCCGTGACACTTCTAAGGACTCAGATTGTGACATTACTTAGAGTCTGACGGTCAAAATTATCATTTTTATGTTTTCCTTGATTTGCGTGCCTAGCACGGTTATCCGTTTTTAGTTTCAAAAATGAGTTTGTTCACACCCGACCCAAAAATGGTGTTTGACTGTTATTTTAGTTAAAGTGATGAAATTAGAGCTCGGTTTGGACACCCCGTTTGGCCGCGGGGCCCGTTTCCGTCATTTAGGTGCCGGAAACAGTAAAATCGGGTAAAATTACCCAAATCATCCGAATTATTTTCGGATGATTTATTTTTACTTGATTAACTTAGTTTCATGAAAATAGTCCATTTTTAGGGTTTTTATGCACCAGTCAGCTCGCTTAGGCGAACTTTGCCGGTTTACTCGTTTTAAGCTTTAAAAGTTTGTTTTTAAGTTCCAATTAGCACAAATAAATATCCGTTTAGTCTTGGACCTTGAAATTTTACACAACACTTATTTTGACAGTAAGAAATTTTACAAAAATTTTTCCAGATTTAATTTTTATATCTAAGATTTATTAAACCATTTTTAAACGTCATTTAAACACCAAATATGTCGAAAATACCAAACGACCTTCGAAAAATCCCAAATTTTTCTGGTATGATCCCTGCCATCCTCATAACTCCCTGGAATTTTTCCAGAACCCAAAACTCATTTTTCAAGCCATTTTCACAAAAACCGAGCTAGAAAGCCCTAGAACTCGTTTTACCGAAAAGCCTACTTAGACTTCTCCAATGAACCTGAAATTTTGTGTGTGACTTTTATATGTTATAAAAAGCTTATCTTAAACTTTCCAGAATTTTTCATGATGTTTAGCTATTTTTCACCATTTTTGGCCAAAACCGAGCATTAAATTCACCAAATATTCATCCTTTATCTAAAAATTACCAAAAATTCACAGATCTCATATTTTCATGTGTAGATCATCTCTGTGAAATTTCATGACCCGAATCTAAGCACACTACAATCTGTCCAAAATCATAGAACCACACGAAAACCGAACTATCTTGTGTTTTCTAGCGTTAGATCGCAAAGATCTTGGTTTCTAGCCTTTGCTAGCCACTAGATACAACACTTACAAGCACAATAACACCATACCAAGCAAGTTACACCAACAATCAAACCATTTCTTTCATAGTGTCGGTTTTGATATAAAAACAAAGGTTTTAACCGTAAAAATCCGTTCTCGACTCTTTTTACTCATTTCTTGGACCAAGATCCCTTGTATAACTTGTATACATCTCTTGATCATGCAAGAGTCGGTTTCATCTCGGGTTTTCACCCGTCTTTCACATGGAAACTCATTTTACAAGATTTCAACCGTAAAATTTTGTTCTAAACTCTTTTAACTCATTACTTGGATCAAGATCCTTTGTATAACTTGTATACATCACTTGATCATGCGAGAATCGGTTTCAACTCGGGTTTTCACCCATTTTTACATTTGAAACCTCCTTTTCTCAAGATCATGAAGTTGGAAACAAGATTCAAGCATTAAAACATGTGTTATACCTTGTAAATCTTGGTTGGAAATCAAGAACTTGGATGAAGATAGATGAGTGTTGAGAGGATTTTGGAGTTGGATGTTTAGAAAAAAGAAAATGTAATGTGTGTGTGTGTGTGTACAAGGACCGATCGGTCCAAGGTTATGTGTGGGGTGGGGCCCACACATCCATTCTAGGCCACACATTCGGATTACGCAATCCGGATAATGTTGTGAATAATCTGGTTCAGTTCGTTTCTCGGTTAAACTCGTAATTCGGCTTAAAACGAGCCTAAAATGGTCGTTTTTCGGGTTAAAATAAAATTTACATAAAACCGACTTAAAAACTTTAAAAACTTAAACCATGACATTTATTGACTTAAAACATCATTTTATTAATGATTACGCATCTTTTTCGGCTTGATTGATTATCTCTTGCTTGGTTTGGCGTTAAAGGTTTCGTTTAGCGTACTGACGTACCATTAAACTTACCATTCTTTTTCTGTGCTATAATTCACTTATCCCGAAGCTTTAATACTTCGTAAACATCACTAAACATTATATATTTTGTCTATAATGTAATTCCTGATTCGTTCGGGTTTCAATAATCGTTCATCGATTAATCGTAATCCCGATACGACTAGTTGTTCATTCGAGTATAATTCGTACTGTGAATCTTATATACTCGTATAAACACATTATAATTCATATATTCAGTATTGAATAACACGTAAATAGTATATTCCGGCTAGGGTATACCTGAATTTGCCGGAATCGTTACATCATCTCACAACTCACTCCACCCGGAACACCACAACATAATGGTGTGTTCGAGAGGAGTAATCGAACTCTATTGGATATGGTTCGATCTATGATGGTTAGAAGCACATTGCCTCTATCATTTTGGGGTTTCGCATCGCTCTTTGTAGCCCGTATTCTATATATAGCACCAACCAACAAAAAGTGGACAAGACACCTTTTGAAATATGGCATGAAAGGGTAACATCATTATCATATTTGAAGGTATGAGGTTATCAGGCTTATGTTAAGCACAAAACCAAAAACAAACTTGAAAGCCGATCCACTAAGTGTATCTTCGTAGGATATCCCAAAGACTCTATGGGATATTATTTCTACAACCCAACCGAGAAAAAGGTGTTCATTTCTCAAAAGGCCGAGTTCCTGGAAACTAAGTTCCTTATGGAAGGAACTAGTAGCACGGTGGAACTCGAGGAGGATCGAGAACCACAAGCCGATACACATTTGGTTGATACTAGCACTCAACAAGAGGTTGTTGAGAATGATCACATGGTTGATCAGGACACACAAAACGTTCAAAAATCTGGTAGAATTAGTAATCCACCCAAAAGATATGGATTTTTCATGGATGGATGCTATGTGGTAGATTCGGATGAACCCACCACATACCACGATGCAATATCACAATCCGATTGTGACAAATGGCTTGAAGCTATGAACGTTGAGATGCAATCCATGCATGACAACCAAGTATGGTATTTGGTTGTACCACCTCTTAACTCCAAACCGGTTGGAAGTAAGTGGGTTTTCAAAAGGAAAATTGAAACTTGGATACTTATAAAGCAAGACTTGTAGCAAAAGGTTTTACTCGAACCCAAGGGGTTGATAATGCTGAGACCTTTTCACCCATGGCAATACTAAAGTCTATTAGGATATTATTTGCCATAGCCGTATATTATGACTATGAGATTTGGCAAATGGATGTCAAAACTGCTTTTCTAAATGGACATCTTGAAGAAGATGTCGATATGGTTTAGCCCGAAGGTTTTTTCGATCCACAACATCCTAATAAAGTATGAAAGTTAAAGAAATCAATCTATAGATTGAAACAAGCATCTAGAAGTTGGAATCACCGTTTTGATGAAGAGGTCTAGAAATTTGGATTCATCAAGATCGCTGATGAGGATTGTGTGTATAAGAAAGATAGTGGGAGCATCATTATTTTCCTAGTATTGTATGTTTACTATTGTTTGGAAATGACATTCCAACCATGGAAGGTGTAAAAGCCTGGCTTGGGAGTTGTTTTTCCATCAAAGATCTTGGTGAAGCAACCTATATTTTGGGAAGAAAGATCTATAGGGATAGATCAAGGCGGTTGATAGGTTTAAACCAAAGTGCATACATTGATAAAATCTTGAAAAGGTTCAAAGAAGAACGATATTGAGTGCGGCTCAATGTCCAATCTCAAAGGATGGGCAAGAGAAAATGAAAGGAATCCTATACGCTTCGGCTATAGGATCCATCATGTATGCCATGATATGCACCAGACCGGATGTGTCATGCGCTTTGAGCATGACAAGTCGATACCAACAAAATGTGGGAAGTAGCCATTGGATGGCGGTTAAGAGCATATTGAAATACCTTAGAAAGACTAAGGATATGTTTCTAATATATGGCTATGGTGAGGAGGAACTCGTCGTAAAGGGTTACACGGATACGAGTTTCCAAACTGATGAGATGATTCTCGATCAAAATCTGGATATGTTTTGTTATGAATGGTGGGGCTGTCTCTTGGAAGAGCGCAAAACAAGATGTGGTAGGATTGTCCACCACTGAATCGGAATACATCGCCGCCTCATTGGCAGCTCAAGAAGCTGCATGGATAAGAAAGTTCATTACCGATCAAGGGGTGGTCCATACAATTCGGGACCCTCTAGGAACCTCGTGCACATCAAAAGACAAGGCACATTGAGCGGAGATTCAATTGCATAAGGGATGAAGTTGAAAAGGGAAAGATATGTATTTGCAAAGTTCACACCAATCAAAACATTGCAGATCCACTCACAAAGCTCCTTGAAAGGCCGAAGCATGAGGGTCATACTTGCGCCTTAGGACTTCGATATTCTAGTGATTGGATTTGATCTATTTTGTATTTGGATATCGGAAAAATTGTTATTTTAACTCATTCATATGATTATGGTTTATGATTATGACATTTTGAGTTATGTTCCATTTTAGCATGTTTAAATCCGTGAATAAGTTAATTATTCTAAATGTCTTTAGTCGTTCATATTTGTGGGAACAAATATGAAGGTAAGACTACAATGAACTTGGATTGGTGGATATTCATAAGGTATGAATATAGAGCAAGGGTTTGCTGCCAAGGTTCATAGATATTTATGGGATATAAATATTGGACTGACCCGCCCTCAAATGTTACTGCATGGAATCCTTGTGATTGGTGATCATAAGTAAATTTGAGTAAAGGCGAATATCATAGTATCCTCCGACCTGAGATACATTTGGGTCTTGATATTCACCAAATATTATGCTTTGACTTAGTTCTTCGCTGCTCTGAAACATGACGGTATATAAGTCTAAGTTTAGGTATGATACAAAGTGATTATGAGAGACGTATGTAGTCAATAGGGGATTTGTCCCTCTTATTCGTTGAGAGTAAGATGTCTAAGGCCTGCTAAGTTAAATCAACAAAGAATGATCATTATGTGTCTTTGGATTTTGCATGACATCTGTGACCAAAGGATAAATGATAGATTCACCTAAATAATTTCAAGTACGGGACTTGAAGGGGATGATGTTATTGAATGGCACTTCGTCATACGTATTAGGGGTAGTAAACCGTTGTTAGGCGGTATTTGCTACTTGCATCAATCTTCTATGTATCTTGTGCAAGTGGGAGATTGTTGGAATCAGTCTTCCCAAGACACATATTAGAGTTGATGTGGCTAGTATGTTATGATCCAAGTCGGGTCATACCCAATAACAAGCTAGACAAACACCATGATATTCATTTAAGATATGATCTAACAAATAAATATCAACACTTAGAATATTTAGAAATGGGTTTCTATATATTTGCACTTGTGTGATATATAAATTATATGGATAATTTATATTTTGAGAGAAAACATTTCATGTTGTTTAAGTTGGTTAAATAAGAAGTATGAAAGACATGTTACATAATGCATGTTACCTTGCCATGTTATGTTGCATTTAACATACACAGCAATAAGTAACAATAAATAAAAGATTAGATTTGAATTTTTGGTGGGAACCCAAAGGAGGCCGGCCCTCCTTTCCCTCCTCTCTCTCATCTCTTTATTAACTTTGTTATTATCAATGACATGGAATGTATCTTGTTGGTTGAAGAGTTAATATTCGAGGGAAGTTAAACTCTTGGGGGGAGCGGCTAGTCGGGATGCAAGGTTTATTCGGTCTTTGGCAACTAAAAGAGCTTTGAGGGCAGTTGAACTTATGAAACGCCTGCCGGACCTGAGGGACCCCCAAAGTGAGCTCCTTTTCTTACGCTCGTGCATGGAGGTTGCTAAGTTAGTGTTTGGGCTCCGGACCTGTCAACCTGAACATGTCAAAGAGGCTGTGTCCATCTTTGATGCGGGCCTGCGGGGGGCAATTGAAGATATTGTTGTGTGTGGAGGACCGCATTTTGGGGACCTCCAGTGGAGGTTGGCTTCCTTCCCTATGCGTTGCGGAGGCTTAGGAATTTTCTCGGCTGAGGATGTCTCCGCATATGCATTTGTGGCTTCCAGATCTCAGTCGTGGAAATTGCAGGACCACGTCCTGCGAAACGCTGGTGTTACGGGGTAGATCCTGACTACTTATTTGCACTTGGTAATATTGGAACAACTCTCCCGAACCTTGATATAGGCGGTTTTACTGATAAGAAGACCGCCCCCAAGAAACCTCAACAAACTTTGGCGAGTGCTCTTTATGGTAAACACGTACATGATTTGGAGGAGCGATTCGATATGACCCTGAGACAAAAGGCAGTTTTAGCTTGTCTCAAGGGGGCTCATGCCCAGGATTTTTTGACTGTTGTGCCCATTGAAGGTCTTGGGCAACGGATGTCGGCAGTTGAATACAGAGCCATCCTTATATACCGGCTTATGATTCCCTTTTTCCCTCCAGATGAATTATGCCCCATTTGTAAAAAAGCTTGTTTGGATAGATTCGGTGAGCATGCCCTCCACTGTAAGGAATTGCCGGGATTCAAGTATCGTCATGACTGGGTTAGAGATGTGTTATGGGATGTGCTTAGACGTGCCGGGATCTCAGCCAAGAAAGAGGCACCTGTTAACTTTTTGACTGATCCGCGTGAGGGAAGATCTACCCTGCGTCCTGCGGATGTTCTTGTGTTTGGCTGGGCAGGGGGTAAGCATGCGTGTGTTGACCTCACTGGGGTGTCCCCGTTGGTGGGGCTGAGAGACAGTGGCTTCGTACCTGGACAGGCGGTTTTGAGAGCGGAGTATAGGAAGGTTGCTAAGCATGAGACATCGTGTTTGGAGAATCAGCACGTGTTCATTCCATTTGCCTTCGACACTTTTGGATCCCTACCTCCCGAGGCGGTTCCCTTCTTGGAGCGGGTGCAGAAGGTGGTCCACAGTGACTCGCAGAGCCCGAGAAACTAAGGATTTATATTTAATAGAATAGGCTTTGAGATTCAAAAGGGGATAGCGGCGCAGCTTGTTGCTCGCTTACCCATTATCCAGATGTAGTTCGGTTTGTGTTATATATAAAAGGATCAATATTATCTCACTTTCTCTCTCACACACACAATAACACTCTCTCATTCTCCTCTCTCTTGAATTCGGACAAGAAGAAGATTACACAAGAAGGAGTCTTCCAAGTGCAAGTGTTATCAAATCCTAGCAAGCAAGGTGTTTGTTGAAGGCTTGGAGGGTATACAAGCTTGAGGATCTTCTCCATTGAAGGCTAGCCGTTCAAACCGTCATCTCCTTCATCTTCCTTGTATCTTGAAAGGTTGTATTACATAAACCCCCTATGGTTGTTGATTTTGGTAAGCATGTAATTTCGTATATGGATCCGGGGCTTGGGTTTTACATATAAAATGGGTTTTATATTAATCTAAATAACAAGATTTAAAACTAATTAATCCGCTGCGTTTTTCATATAAATGGGTTTATATGACTTTGATAATCTTGTTAAAACCCAACAATAGGAACCCAAGTCATAAATGTCTTGGGGTTCCCTTAAGCCTCAACATATGTGACCTCTTGCCAACTCATATCTTTCATATCTTTAACATAAACATTTGTTATTACAGGTTCTGTTTGTTGAGTTTTAGGTTTCCAAGTCTGTTTTGGTTTAGTGAAATTGGAAAGAACAGACTTTGGAGTTGAACAATTCGAATTCGAATTCCTAAAACTTTCAACACTCTTTGATTTCTAAAAATTTATTTTTCTTTTAACAGTTTCTAAATCATTAGAGTGCAAATATGTCATATTAAATTTGAATCCTTGAGTATATGTGACCCGTTGTACAGATACTCGTGGTTTTGTAAAATAGGAATTTTATTTAACCACTGGATTTGGTTGAAACTTATTACCTTTCACCTAAGGAGCTTGTCTTTTAACAGGACGGTAGTGACACTCCTTTGCCAAATACTCTCCGTTCCCGTAAACGAAACACACCTTAATATTTCTTCTAACGTCAAGGAAAGCACTTGCCTCATGTTGGGAAGGACGTGAAGTTAAGATTGATTCGAGTTTCTTCTTGGAAAAGGTTTTTCCATTCTTCGTGCCCCTTGGTGTAGCCTTCTGATTTTGCTTGTAATAGGGAACATATTGACGATGGTCACAATTTTTGGCTATATGTCACGGTGCGCCACATTGGTAACATGTTTGCCTCTTAATATAAATAGCACCCAATGATTTATCAACACATGGAGATCCGGAGGACCTATGAGGACGAGGCTGTCCTTGTTGTGCTTATTTCATATGTGCCTTCCTTTTGTTGCCACAAATCTGTGTATTATTATTAGTACAATTTTTTGTTGTGGTGTCATCTGAGTTTGATGACACGTTAGAATAAGATTCCTTTTCGCTAGCCTGAACCCCTTCAGTATCAGAAGCAACAACATTTACTATATCTGCACATGCAGTAGAAGCATAAAAAATGTTCACACATTTAAAAACAGGTTTAATTACCTCTAGGGATCATGATCCAACAATTTCTTATTCAACCTATTTACCATATATCATGTTCTTCTCCCTAGCCTCTTCCTCTTCGATTTTAGGCATACTAGTATAGTTATGATTATAAGGAGGAGGCACCTTTTCATATCTTAACCCCTCAACTTTCTGAGTTTTATACTTTAGTTGACGCCTAATTATGTTCTCAACCACCTCACTAAATACATCAAATTTCTTAAAATTTAAATATGCATTTTCAAATTTAACAGTTAATTTTTCAACTTCTTTCTTAGATGCATCTACTTCGGCAGTTAATTCAGCAATACACTTCTTAGCATCTAAGTGGTGACAACATTTTACACTAAAATCTTCTTGAAGTTGACGTATGTCCTTAAGTTGTGCATCTACTTTTTCTTTAAGTATTTTCTCATTTTTACTTTTTCTTTAATTATTTTCTCATTTTTCTTCAGAGTATAGTTATCACATTTAACCCTTTCCATCTCCCTGATAGTATTGTTATTCTGGATTTTAAGCAACTCAATTTGATCTATGCAAGGCTTAGAACATATATTATTTGATACCTTAGTAGGCATGGAAGATGCCTGATGTAACGTCCCCAAAACTTTTGTTCCAAATTAGACAACTTAGTAGAGTTGAGGGATCAAAAATATTCCCAAAGATAAGTAATGGGAAAACTTTAAATAAGGAAATATAAGAAAAATAAGGAAATAAAAAGATTTCATAATGTAAGTCATCCTATATTAAGAAAATAAGGAAAAGAGAAATCCATCTCACATGGGAGGATGGAAGAAAGTGTAAGCATTCCACATGGGTATAAATAAGAAAGTTAATTTCATCTCACATGGAAAGCGGGAGAGATTTGGAAGCTCTTTATAAAGAGATAAATTTCCATAGTAATATTATTTTATGCCAAGCATGCACCTAGTGGTCCTAGCAGAGGGTGTGGAGCACCCGACGGGCAAGGGCACACGCAAGGGCACGGGCTCGGGCGAGGACGAGGACGAAGGCGATGGGCGCAATGTGGCACTTTGATGGCGCACTTTGCACTTGACGAGGAACAAAAAGTGAAAATGTGAGTTCAGCATACCATCGCGCTACGCGAAGAACCCATAACAAAGTTCAGCATACCATCGCGCTTCGCTAAGCGATGGACGTTGATGACTCAGCAAACCACGTGTCAGCACGTGGCATGGCGGCGGAAATATACGGCTCCGCGATACGCTACGGAATTACCAAGACCCATCGCGTATCGCGATAGGTTTCAAATCAACCTATAAATAGAGGATCACGGCATACTTCTCCCTCACACCAAAACTTTCTCTCTCTAAAATACTTTCTTATTCTACCTCGATTTCCGTACCATATACCGACGATACCTCGATGTGCGTGCCACCTGAAAATAACCTGTCATTCTATCTCAAAGTACGTGAACGATACGACGACCACCATATGTCACCTCGTATAATGTGCCAACCTCGAAGTTCGTGCTAAGCCCCGAAGTTCTGAAGATTTAAGCACTAGTACGCAACATAGAGTAGAATAGCTGCACGCACAAGCTTAGGTGTATAACTTCGAATACCCGTGTAAGGTAGGGTTCTGCCTAAGTCATTATTTTATTATTATATGGCTTAGACCATAGTCAGGGGTATAGCTCAAACCTTGATCATAATTATGTTTACATAAGCTTTTATAGTAATGTTTCTTTACAATTAAGAAACACAAAATTTTTCATTCATGAAGATATAGTCAAAATATAGTTTCTTCATGATTAAGAAACATAGCATTTTATATACATGGAATATAGTTAAAACATTGTTTCTTCATGACTAAGAAACATAAGATTTTACATACAAAGATAGCAGTCAATGAATGCTTCTTCTTGAAGAAGAAACAGATTATAGATGTTTCTTCATGAAGAAGAAACTCAGTATATGATTTGGTAAATAAATAGAAAGACTACAGGTCTTGATATATTATTCTAACAAATAATCAATCAAGGTTTAAAGCTATTAAAACCATACTAAAGGTCTGTAGCCGGATCAAGAGACGATCCGGGTATTCATATAAACCTATTTTATAGGTTAATCAATCAATCAATCATTCACAAAGGTTTTCAATTGAGATCACCACATCATTCAGAACAGACAATCACAGGTGAATACATTAACCTTCACAAACAGTCAAAACATATACTCTATTATATGAACGGGTTGTTTATCTTAAAAGGTCAGTCAACGTTTACATGAGATTACGTGATCTCTAAAACGTTATAATACAAAGTTGAAAATAAAAGCAACTCGGACCAATTACACATGTGTCTGGATCCATACATTACTGTTCAGTCTAAACATTCAAAGGCTACGTGGTCGCGGGCTAACAGTTATAATTGGTTCTCCATTAAGGGCTACGCGGCTCGGGGAACACTTTTGTGTGTGTAGGGAAGTGGTATAAATCCCAGGAATGAAATACTTTTGGCTGAGTTTGTACAAGAAAACTATATTTGTATTGTAACTGTATTTTAAATATATTTAGAGTCAAATTCACCAGCATATCGCTGGCGTATTTTTCCCCTACATTTCAGGGAGACAGATTAGCACATATAGCAAGGAATTATAGACATTCATGGAGTTAGATGCTCGTAAGGTAGAGATGACTTAGTTTTAAATTACTAAAATATTGTAGACATGATTTAAACATGATTTACGAATTAAACACTCGGGTATTTATTATCCGAGAAGTTTTCAAATAAACTATTTTTTTATTATTGCCAAAGTCTTCCGCTAATATAAACCGCAACTTTGATATATTTACAAAACAGGTACCAACTATTGGTAATACGCCTAGGCCCTAAGCCGATATTAGAGTCATCGATCTTAGCGAATTAGGTATTTAATTATACCTAGGCTTCGATCAGAGATATATATCAATCTTATAATATAGCCATCAGTTTCAACGAATTAGGTATTAATGTTTTAGTACCTAAGCCTTAACTACTTGTTGAATAAGTAGGGATAAGCAAATATTGAAAGTTTACATATCCCTAAACGTAATTTGTACCAATGTCTTATACAAACTACTTTAGGCATATACGCCGAGTAGCTAATCACTACACTTGAATCTGAGCCATTGGACATGGCCAGTAATAACAGCTATTATACAAGCCTTTTCAGTCAAGAACATCCACCAGTTCTTAATTTTCCATTTGGAGGTCAACCGAAGTATCTTCCTGCCAATTCACAAATACGGATAGAAAGAGCAATCTTATTACATAACTCAGTTACAATAAATTAGATATTCGACTGAAAAACATCTAAATTTTAATCATAGAATATTAAAATATTACAGATAAGATAAATTGTACGAATAAGTTAGGAACACATTCCTACCTTTAATCCAAAACCTCACGCAGATATCCGATCATAATAGTTATACCAGTCGACCTCGATCCAGTAAAAGAAAGGGATGCGTTGAAAAGTCTCTATTCCCAAGTCCCGTGTCAAATGACGAAGACTCATAGCAAATGAAAATGGAAGAAAATTCAGATTCATTTGACACTAAGATTCCACCAAGTGCAAATCAGAATATGCAAGGAGTAGAATCAAGTAGATTAAAGAAACCAAATTTGTCTCAGAGGAAAAAAGAAATGACTCATTCAGAAGATAATTATCAGGGACCACAATATTTCAGTTATCCAGCGTTATGAAATCCTTACTTTGCTCACACTCAAAGTGAATGTTTGAATTCGGATCAAAATTCCTTAGAAGGAATGTATGACATTGAAAAAAATTCAATTCATTATGAAATCAATGTCACCAAATTAGCAAAAGCAATGCTTAAAAAAGAAATAGAAAACAAGGAAAGACAAAGAGAAGAAGAGATAAGCAAAAACACCGAGAAGGAAAATAAGATCAAGAAATTGATTATTCGTTGGAAGATTTAGACAATAAAGATCTTAATAATTGTGATGAGTATAGCAATGGTAGTTTTATACATTCTTGCTACTACAACATAAATAAAATATATGTTTTACTTTCTTTGAAATATTAAACTTATCTTTAAATTATGTCAAAGAATAGAAAGCATAAACTCTTAGAGTAATTCTCTTAGCAAATCTGAAATAAAGAGAATATCAGCTTAAGGAAAAGTCGAGGTGTACAAATTCCAAAGGATAAATAACTCCAAGTCAATGTCAGAGAAATATTTAGCAAAAGAGACATAAGTAAACCTAGAAAGAGAATTAGACAAATTCTTATGGGTTGTGTGTACACAAGGTATGTACTAATCACTTCAAGAACATAAAATAAAGGAAAAAGTAGTTATATCTCTATAAAACCTTATCAAACATCATCAAGATATTCGGAAAATGCTATGGTAATTATGAGATATATGGACATGTCATCTTATACAATTTCCTTAATATCATTTCTCAGTCAAAACGCAAAACATATGGATTGTGCCTAACACATGATGAATAACCTCAAGGAAAAGTTAGTTGAGGTCCGAGAAAAAGAAGAACAAAGTTAGAAAGAAATTCCTTTAAGAATACGACGTATTTATTGAACGTTTCATAGATTCCTTGTACTTGCAACGTTAAGTTCACATATCACGTAGTATATCATCAGTATATAAGTTTCTTTCATACTGATGTAATTCCATTTAAAGAATGATGAACCTAAAAAGTCAAACAAATAAGGATGAAGTTTCCAACCAAAGAAGCAACAAGAACATGACAGAACCTGACCATGAGATTCATGAACAGTATTTATTCAAAATGCAAGAAATGATTCATGACGCAATGATCCCTCTTATCGATACAATGAAAGGAGAGATATACAAAATTAAACATTCAAATAAGGTTATTAGAACTCATCCATGCCAAAATCCTTCTTATCAGAATGAAAACATTCATAGTTCCAACACGAATAGGAAGAACTCCGAGAACCATTTAGTAACTCAAGGTTGTAGTTTTAAGGATTTCAAAACCCATGAACAAAAAGAATTTTATGGCAACCAAGGTGTTATACCAACTTTACGTTGGCTTGAGGAGATCGAGTCCACTGCCATCATTAGTCAATGTACAGAGATTCAAATGGTTCAGTACGCATCTCTAAAATTCAAAGGTGAAGCTCTAGAATGGTGGAACACTCTAATCATGAGAAAGGGAAGAGAAACTTTGTATCAAATGAAATGGGAAGCATTCAAAGAACTTGTGTTACAAAAGTTTTGCCCTATATCAGAAATTAATTATAATCAAACTAAGTTTCAAAACCACAAGATGGATGGTACTAATCTCATGGAGTACAATACTAAGTTTCTTGAATATTACCAATCAACTCCATGTCTAGACAACTCAAAATACAACACAGTTATTCAATACATATATGGGTTACCAAAAGAAATAGGAGATATAGTAAGAACCCATCTGCCACAAACTACCTCCTCGGCCATGGAGTTGGCCAGATATTTGATCAATAGTATGTTAAGAAATACGGAGATTAAAGAGAAAAATAATGCGAAAAGGAAAGAAAAGGCAACAATCAAGTAAAAAAGAAGATTAACAAGGAGAAAACATTTAAATTCAAAAGACCAATTTGTCAGAATTGTGGTAAACGACATTATGGAAAATGCCGAAAACAGAACAAGAACAATACAACAATTGCATGTACTTTCTGTAACAAAACCAGTCATTCTAAATAAGACTGTAGAAGGAAAGCGGTTGCATGCTTCAAATGTGGAGAAAATGGACATTTTAAAAGGGGATGTTCAAAAGACACAATAATCAATAAAAAGATCAGCAACAATAGGAAGGAGAAAAAACAAGGAGCATCCGACAATCAAGAATAGAAGTAGACAAGAGTATGCCAAATGAATGTTCAAGATCCAAAGGCATTAGAAATAACTAATAGTTTAGTTAACTCTTGTAAACTGTTTGTAATCTCGTTTTAAACAGGAAAATTTTGTAATCGTATAAGGGTATTTAAATCTCTAATGTATATAAAGAAAGATATTAGCATACAGATCGTGTCTTTACAAACAAATGCTTATATGCAAAGGAAAAGAAATAATAAAATTTTCAAAATACAAAAACTATGTTATTTAATAATCATCATCTATAGAAAAATGAAATAAATGAATTAAACTAAGACATAAGAACATATCTACTCAAAGAAAAATCAATTATCTGAACTTTGAAAGTTCAAGGGTATAATTAATTGAAATAAATGAATTCGTCAAAGATCATGAAGTAAAGGATATCATTACTCGAGTATGGTCATCTTGAAAAGAATCAAGATGAGTGAATCAAAAAGATTATATAGACTGAATCTAAGAAGCAATCTAGTTAACATTAGTAAATGTTTAGAATACAAAAGGTAAGGTAAATAGTTAAACACAACTGGCCACTATGCTTAGCAATTTACAATTACTTATGATATTCTAAACTATTAACTGAACACATCATCCAATTATGTGAGTTAACATCAAATTATGAATTGCAAGCATTCAAACAGTTCGATTTAAGCTCAAAGAAACAGATTAGATAGAATCTGATAGTAATCGATAAGCAAGGAATCATTCATAACGAATCTCGAGGAAGAGATTCATTCCAAGGTGAGGATGATGTAACATCCCCAAAAATTCTGTTTCAAATTAGGCAACTTAGTAAAGTTGAGGGATCAAAAATATTACAAAAGATAAGTAATGGGAATACTTTAAATAAGGAAATATACGACAAACAAGGAAATAAAAAGATTTCATAAGGTAAGTCATCCCATATTAAGAAAATAAGGAAAAGAGAAATTCATCCCGCATGGGAGGATGGAAGAAAGTGGAATCATTCCACATGGGTATAAATAAGGAAGTTAAAATCCATCCCACATGGAAAGTGGGAAAGATTTGGATGCTCTTTATAAAGAGATAAATTTCCATAGTATTATTCTTTCATGCCAAGAATGCACCTAGTGGTCCTAGCGAAGGGTGCGGAGCACCCGACGCGCACGAGCTCGAGCGAGGACGAGGACGAGGGCGATGGGCGCAATGTGGCTCTTTGATGGCGCACTTTGCACTTCGCATCGCCGCGAAACGCTTGAGAGCCGCCTTAGTATTTTTGGAAAAAGGTAGTAAGACCCAGACATGACAAGTTACCAATGACGAGGGACAAAAAGTGAAAATTTGAGTTCAGCATACCACCGCGCTACGCGATGAACCCAGAACAAAGGTCATTGCGATACGCGATGGACCTTGATGACTCATCAAACCACGTGTCAGCACGTGGCATGGCGGCGAAAAATATACGGCGCCGCGATACCCGACGGAATTACCAAGACCTATCGCGATGGGTTGCAAATCAACCTATAAATAGAGGGGTCACGGCACACTTCTCCCTCACACCATAACTTTCTCTCTCAAAAATACTTTCTCAGTCTACCTCTATTTACTTGCCATATACCGACGATACCTCGAATTGCGTGACACCCGATAATAACCTGACATTCTATCTCAAAGTACGTGCACGACACGACGACCACCATATGTTGCCACGTTTTGCATGCCAACCTCGAAGTTCGTGCTAAGCCCCGAAGTTCTGACGATTTAAGCACTAGCACGTGACATAGAGTAGAAGTGTTGCTCGTACAAGCTCAAACCTTTATCATACATAAGCTTTTATAGTAATGTTTCTTTACAATTTAGAAACACAAAATTTTTCATTCCTGAGATATAGTCAAAATATAGTTTCTTCACGATTAATAAATATAGCAGTTTATATACATGGAATATAGTTAAAACATTGTTTCTTTTTTATTAAGAAACATAAGATTTTACATACAAAGATAGCAGTCAATGAATGTTTCTTCTTGAAGAAGAAACAGATTATAGATGTTTCTTCATAAAGAAGAAAATCATAATATGATTTGGTAAATAAATAGAAAGACTACAAGTCTTGATATTTTATTCAAACAAATTATCAATCAAGGTTTAATGCTATTAAAACAAGACTAAAGGTCTGTAGTCGGATCAAGAGATGATCCGGGTATTCATATAAACCTATTTTATAGGTTAATCAATCAATTAATCATTCACAAAGGTTTTCAAATGAGATCACCACATCATTCAGAACAGACAATCACAGGTAAATACGTTAACCTTTACTAACAGTCAAAACATATTTATACTCTATAAGATGAACTGGTTGTTTATCTTAAAGAACCAGTCAACATTTACTTGAGATTACGTGATCTCTAAAACGTTATAATACAAAGTAGAAAATAAAAGCAACTCAGACCGATTACACATGTGTCTGGATCCATACATAACTATTCAGTCTAAACAGTCAAAGGCTACGTGGTCGTGGGCTAACAGTCATAACTAGTTCTCCATTAAGGGCTACGCGGCTCGAGGAACACTTTTATGTGTGTAGGGAAGTGGTATAAATCCCAAGAATGAAATACTTTTTGCTGAGCTTGTACAAGAAAACTATATTTGTATTGTAACTGTAATTTAAATATTTTAAGAGTCAAATTCACATGCGTATCGCTGACGTATTTTCCCCCCACATTTCAGGGAGACAGATTAGCACATATAGCAATTAATTATAGTCATTCATGGAGTTAGATGCTCGCAAGGTAGAGATGGCTCAATTTCAAGTTATTAAAATATTGTAAACAAGATTTAAACATGATTTATAAATTAAACACTCGGGTATTTATTATCCGAGAAGTTTTCAGATAAACTAATATTTTATTAAAGCCAAAGTCTTCCGCTAAAATAAACCGCAACTCTGATATATTTATAAAATAGGTACCAACTATTTGTCATACGCCTAGGCCCTAAGCCGGGGTGTGACACTTGAATAGAAAAGGCCACGAATGTTGTTTCTGATGTAGTAGGTTGCCCTTGTAAACTTGAGAATGAACTTTCAACACTAAGTTAACACCGAGAACCCGAGAACTCTACCAATGTAGTGCAGCATTAGTGGATGTACTAATTAATTGATCCATAAACCAGAAGCCAAAATTACTTAGGCCCAAAACAATTTACTATGTGATCCCAAGTCACTAAGGCCCACAACACCATACCCAAATCCATACTGTCACTAAAGCCCAGGTAGCCGAGAACCAATTCAACCAGAGAACCTTGACCCGAGAACTCTGACATAGAACAATAACCGAGAGTACAACTGAGAACCATTGATTGAGAACAATAGTCGAGAATAATTTATCTTAGCCGAGAACACCACAGTTGTCCAGAGAACACATGTAACAGATAACCAAAACCAAGAACTTGACCGAGAACCAGTGAAATCCACCGAGAACTTAGGATGTTTGCCAAAAACCCCTAAATGATCCCGATATCATTAAAAAGATTTCGAAACGATCAAGTAATACCCGAAAACGATCAATAATCAGCCGAGAACCTTTTTTCCAGCTCTGACTGTGTAATTTTGGCAACAAACTAAATCCCGAAATTTGTGGGATTTGAATTTTGACCAAAATTAACTCAATCTCTATCCCAAGATATCTCCTTCCACCTCCGATGAGTATGTCACCAGAAAATCAAACACCACGGCCACACTTAATAACAAATCTTGAATCCTTGATATCACAACCAAGCCTAGAATAGGTCAATAGGCTCTTATACCAATTTTAAGGAATATGGATCACTACAGTATGATATCAACTCAAACACAATATATTTGTGCGGAATCCAAATATCGCAGCGATTGAAGAACAATAACACGAATGACAATCACGAGATTAGATGATACGGTTTCAATGCATACGATTATGTTATAAATAAATCATCAGATACATAAACATATAACCTTGATGGTGGCTATGTATTTTGTAGTGCCCAACAACAGCTTACCCTAACTAATGACTAAACATTAACTATATATAGGGTTAACATAAAGCAGGCCCAAAGGCCAAGCCCAACTAAGTATAAACTAGCCTAACCAAAATCCATAGGGATTTCGGTGTTACTTGACAAAACGAAAGCCATAGGGATTTAGGTATTACACCATCACAACCATAATGCAATTCTTCAAATCGTCTTCATTTATTTCACTTTAGTCTTGATCATGTCGTGGCCTTTTGATACGCATCAGTCTAACCAATTTATGACCCAACATATATATGTGTATATACCATATATGTACAACGTGTAAGCATGAACGCCATATATGTACGTATGACGTATATGTATGTAAGCAAAGAATACGGACTTATACGGTAAATATGTCAAGGACAAGGAACCACTTATTAATAAAAGGTAACGTTTAAAAAGAGTAGGACTTAGAAAGAAAGGCCAAGGAAGTAAACGGACTCTAGTAGTAGTGATTGATTAATGTGCCTTGTTACACAGCCATTCGTACGTTGCGAAGGAAGAGCATAACCGTCATCAGTAGCATGATACAAGTGAGTTTCTAGCCCCATTTCTCTGATATGTTTTCGGGGCTGTGTGCATACTCGATGTGATTAGTTAAACACTTACCTTAAGTGGTAAGTGTATGCCATATATGAATTATGCGATAGTAATTATATTGAGGATATGAATGAATGCTTGTCGGTGCGTGAACGGTCTTCGGATATTGCACGTAACGTCAGGGAAGGTGATTGTTAAAAGATTAATGTGAGGGATGCCTACTGTGTCCGTATGTTATATTGTAATTTGCTTTACGTTGGTACGTTATATATATATTTATTGTACATGTGGTACATGTAAGCTGATGTATGTACGGTATGCGGGATCTACGTCTAACATAGTAACTTAGGATGGCAAATCCCTCTAACTTTTGTTGGACATATATGTGGCATGTGATAGTGTAGTTACGGACTGTGGGCATTATACGTGTTATAGATGGTAGATGTCAACGTAGATAAGGACTGTGGACCTTATACGTATTGTAGATAGGAGTCAGCATAGGAAGGGACTGTGGACCTTATACGTGCTGTAAATGTATTAGCATAGGGGAGGACTGCGGACCTCGTACGTGCTATGGAATAGGTGGCAACATAGGGAAGGACTACGGACCTTGTACGTGTTGTTATTGTAGGATGGTATAGGGAAGGACTAGGGACCTTGTGCGTACCAAGAATGGTGAACATAGGTAAGGACTGCGGACCTTTTGTGTGTTCACGGCCTTGAGTATATGTATAGACGGCAGACTATGAACATACTCTTGGTTGACTAAGGTAAGTTTACGTATGTATATATGTATGTAAGATAGAAAGGTAGCAGGTTAAGTATGATTATGTATCTTCGGATACATATATATGTACGATATGTGAATGTATTGTATGTTGCCTGATTAATTAGAACTCACTCATCATAGCTGACTTTTAGTATGCACGTAGGTAAATACGTTTAATGAGCTATCATGGGGATGGCACATGGCATGGATTGAACTGTTGGCATCTGAAGATGGAAGAAATGATGTTTTTGTTACTTTTTCAAAGACAAGTTATGAATGTTTTGTAATAAATGTTTGAAGTTGTATTATTCCGCGAATATGTTAATAAACTCTGATATTTAGAATTGTGTTTATGAGTAAATCCAACGCCAAAGTAGGGCACCGGGAGCGGGACCTTACATAATTATTTCGGTTATACATTATAACATCAATTTTACATTTATTCACATAATTTAAATATTTCATAATTGGTAATTTGATTATTATGTGATATTAATTGTTATTGTATTTAATTATGATTATTCCCGTTAATAACCAAAGTTCCGTTTAGTCCAAATAATATATTGTTTAACATTTATTTAATTTTATCATTTCAACTTATGGCCCCCAATTAGAATAGCTAACGTCATGGATGAAGTATTTCTTGCAAAAATGTCTTACTTTTTGTACAAGATTGGATGTATATATTTTTTTTATTACTCATATATTTATGTATTTTTCACAATTCATGTAATTTAATTGATTTTTATATAATCAATATTATTTTGTTGTTGGTAAAAGTATATTTAATATATTTTCATGTTTTTTATTCAATTTCAAAATCATTTTAATATATTTCTCTAATTATCATTATTGGTCAAATTCTATTTAATATGTTTCCATATTTTTAATTTAAATTTAATATCATAGGCAATTAAATCACCAATATCAACGAAAATAAAACATTTTTATAGTTTCCAATATTATTGAACTTTACATTTTAAAATAATACACATTTATGTGTTTCTGTTTTATTCAATACCCATTATTTTTTTCTTAATATTGATCATATATTTAATAGCCATTTTAAAAATCTATTTTCACCATTCTTTTTGGAAAAAATTAAATGTTTTGACACTCTCTGCTCGGTTCGAGGCTGCAACTCAGCCCTAAGACGGATCAAAGAAGAGTGGGGAACCTCTCGCTGGTTTTTGGAATTCGACATCAGGAAGTGTTTTCACACCATCGACCGACATCGACTCATCCCCATCTTTAAGGATGAGATCGGCGACCCCAAGTTCTTTTACTCCATTCAGAAAGTCTTTTCAGCCGGACGACTCGTAGGGGCAGATAAGGGCCCTTACTCCGTCCCACACAGTGTATTACTATCGTCCCACCCGACAACATCTACCTACACAAGCTCGATCAGGGTGTGAGGCTATTCCCATATCAATCGATGAAAGAGAACTAGGGAGTGGTTAGAAGAAGTATTTAGGTAACCTTTCCTTAGAGGACCGACTATACTACTAGCGGCTTAGATCTTGTGAGAAAGCAGAAATTCGGGTGCCCGCGGCTACTTAAAATGTGAAAGGAGTGATGTTAGCCTAGCAGTAAGCACTCCTTCTACTCTTTAGGAATCCCCTAGAAATCTGATGATGAAGTGATGGGTAAGCTCAAGTAATCCCTACCTTCCCTAGAGAACTGAGAAGAGAATATCAATCACATTTCCAATTTGAGTATTTGACTACTAGGTTAAAAACCCATGTGTACACGGGTTAAAAAATTAAAATGCTAAAATTTATATATTATCTAGGGTTCTTAAAAACAAAATTATCACTTTTTGACATGTTTTTCCAATTTTTCATCTTCTAATTGTCCAGCTCTCGAATTTCTTTTTTTTTCTTCAAAACAATCTCCGATACATTATATATAGACTCTGGTTTCTCATCAGTCATGAAGATTAATAATACTAACAAAAACATATGTTCCTACTCAAATATACAATAGTAGAATAAGTTAAAAAAATTTTATATTTATACTTTGAGTTGCATTTGTCTAAAATAAAATGACAATTTACCAATTTACTATAACACCCCGGGTAGATTCTATTTTCTTACCACAATAAAATATAAATCAAAATCTTATTCTTGTAAATAACTTTATTGCCAAAAAAAACGTAGATCCAATGATCCAGTGAAGACATTAACTTTTTTCTCTCACATTTTCTCATGCTTCACAATTGAAAAACTTCTATCAACATACTATGAGTATAGATCAACTCAAAATTGTTAATTGTTAAATTAACAAATACAACAATAATTATTTTGAAAATTGTTATACTGATTAGAAAATTATGCATATCTAGTTCGTAAAACCAAAATTAAATATAATTAGTTATAATTAATCCAAATTTTTCATTCATATACAAAAATTGTATAAAGTAAATAATAACTAAAAAAAGATGTTTACGAGCTAATTTTTGTGTGGATGGAGAACAACTCTGAAAAAACTTGGCCTCATTGATCTATCAAAAACGTGTATATGTATATGACAGTAAGATTAAATTATCTTTCATCATTCAAGTACCCGATGATCCAATAAATAGAACCAATCGACCCAGTAATTGAAGTAAAAACAAACTAATTTATGTTGCTTAACAAACAATGAACAGCCGCATACGCCCTTTTCCAATCAGTTTTTGGAAAGGCCATCACATCCAAAAGTGAACATACAATAATCGACATATGGAGGCGTTAATTGAATAAATAATCGGTTTCTATCATATGCTTCAATTGGAAAATACATATTTGGGGTAGTATTGTGTTGGATACAATCGGAATAGGAATTTGGGAGGAAATAAAGATATGATAACCGACTAGAATAGAGATTTGGACTTTGGAGTATGAAATTAATGGAATATGGACTTGTGGTATGAAATTAATGGAATAGGGATTTGGGGTATGAAAACAATATAAACATGCATGGGTTTGAAAACATAGCGATTTGAAGATCAAAAATTTGGTGTGCAAACAATGTTGAACGCCGATTTCTATCTCATTAGGGTTTGAAACTTCTGATGTGATACATAGATGAGGCTTGTTAAGGAAGGTTTTAATTGATTTTTTTAAGTTAGAAAAATTGGGAATTAATTAAAGGTTAAAAAATAAGTGTGCCACTTGTCACAAAAATAGGCCAATTAGGTGCCATGTGGCAGATTTTTTAATTAATATAAAAATTCAAAAATAGCATATACATATTTAAACTCATTTCAAATTTTGAATTTGACCAATCTTGATATTGAAAATTATCAGTTAGATACCATAATGATTATGAATATTTTTCAAATTCACTCCTAAATATAGCAACAGGTTGACCTCTTAATTTACGTAACTTATGAATTTTATTATTCTTATCATTAGTCTGAAATTAACAATCTTTCTATTTTTACATTGTTTTACAAAAATAAAAACCCTATTATTTACTATATAAGATAGATGTCAAGAATTATATATCCACATTGCCCTCATCTTAAACTATTGTTTATGATGTTCAAACATCATGATTTTAGGTAGGGGTGTGCATGAGTCGGTTTGGGGCGGATTTGAGCCAAACCAATAACCATAACCGGCATGTCGGTTAATGGATAATCATAACCATAACCGACCCGTTATGGCGGTTTCGGTTAATCGGTTTTGAAAGTTATAGTGGGTCAGTTAACCATAGCCAAAACAATGTAATTGGGCCTAAAAGTTTTGCACAAATTACTACAAAAAAAAACTATATGACATAATACAACAAAGTATATAATCCATAATATTAATACCAAATTATCAAATAAAGAGAACGGAATTATGTAATTCAACAATGATATTCAACTTAATTTTATAACAAGCGTAAAACCAAAATCATCAAAATGATATAATCCAACAATATGTTAGTGGAAGTTAATCCCAAACGTATTATTGGTTAAATAAACGGGTCGGTTTCGGTTGTGGTGGTTTTGCAATTATCTTTAACCAAAACCGACCCGTATTTTACGGTTTTTAAAAATTTATAAAATCAACCCATCGGTTATGACGGTTATCGGTTAAAATTGGTTCGGTTATGTCGGTTATGATTTGGTTAACGGTTATGACGGTTAAGTTGCGCACCCCTAATTTTAAGTGTTTGATATTCTTTACATCAATATATAGAGCCTTTTGAAGAATATGATAACATACATGAAAATTATATGGAGCAAACTTATAAGAACATAATCCAGTAAAGACAAATTTATGGGTGTTTTTTTTTTGTATGTTCAAAATTTCGTTAATTTTCTTAGCCTTGTTTTTTAATTATGTTATAATATTAAGTAGTACCATAAAAAAGCATAAGAACATGAACATTTCTACAATAATCATTTATTGTTATAAATAAAAAACCTAATTATTTTTATTTACTAATTTTGTTTTGAATATTATATATTCTGTAAAAATTTTAGTCAATGTTTCCTAATATGCTAAAGACTAATAAAGATGACAAATTTATTTATGTAACTTACACAATTCATGTAAATTAATGCCTTTTTATATTATCAAACTTTGTTTTGACTATTAACATGTTTGAATGTTATTGAAATTTCTATTAATTGTTAACATGTATTTGAAATGTTTTTATAATGTTCTTTTTACATTTTTTTCCGAATTGTAATGTTCTTTTCACATACTTTCCATCTTTATTATCGAATTCCCTCTTAAATACAAATTAACTATTTCAAATATATATATTTACATTTCAAATGAGAAAAATCAAAACAATTAATGATTGTTGGTCCCAGTTAAATATTTATATTTAAAATTTCAAATAAAGATACCTTAATATTCATACCATATATTCAAACTCAATATTCATATTTAAACTTCTATTGAAATTCAAACATGATTAACATATTTGATCGACTTTAAATATTTTGTGTAATGAATATTAAGCATAACTATGATATTCTAATAGGTAGACAATATAAATATTTAACCTTTTAATGAAAAAAACTTATTTCAAATGATTGTTTTGATTGAATATGTTATATATAATAAGGTGTTTTGTTTATTTGTTTTTCCACCCATGTTACTAACCTAGTGGGCTAATAATGATATAAAAACTATACGATAAGTCCGTAGTTAAAAAAATAATAAATCTTAAGTTGAAAGGGAAAAATAAATAAAATCATCTAGCACATTTTTTTTGTGTGGTTTTTTTTACATATAAGTTAAAGAGACGTGATAGAATAAAATTTTCAATGTTCATTAATAAGAGAGAAAGAAAGGACCTATAAATAGTCTTGCTTTTAATTCGGAACAACTGTTTTCATTTGGCCACTAACACAAATGGCATGAATAACAGAAATGTCTTAACGATTCATAAAGAATCGTAGTACAATATGTACAAAATACATTGCGCATGAGACAATCACATGAGACCATTTTCTCCCAATGTCTCTAAATCACTCGACCCCATTTCTTATTTCAATTACACAACAAACAAACCGGGTAACATACTCACACTCTGCTATTTAACCACTCAATTATATCCCGCTTAATCTCTTCCCGCTCGGGTTCAAACAGCAAATCATGTAGACAACCCGGAAGAAGCTTAATGGTTTTGTCTTCAGATGATGCTTCTTTGTAAAGCTTCAAAGATGCATCTGGATCAGTCACGGTGTCGTCTGTCCCATGAAGAACAAAAAATGGTACTTTTAGTTTGCGGGTATTTTGCTGCAAATAAGATGTGATCTTTAGAATCTCGTGACCGGTTCTGACCCGAATTGATCCTGTGTAAACCAATGGGTCTGAGTATTTAGCGACTAGTGCTGCTGGATCGCGAGAGACTATGCTACCCTTCTTGTTTGCAGCACTGAATTGGAACCTAGGCAATAAGAGGGAGAAAACTGGTGCAAGTATCTGTAGATGAATTAATAGATCCAGAACAAACATTTAGAAAGAAAATAAATAATAATGATTATAGTTAATTGAACCAATAAGTTATCTACTATAATCCATATAATGATTTAGTCCCAATCTTCTGAAAATACAGTCATTTGTTATGTCCGTATTTTGGTTTTAGTCCCCGTTATTAGAGATCACATCACCGGCTTGGTTCTCACTATTTGCCAACCCATAATACTTTTGACAGATTAACAAGGGGTTGGTTCTCATTGTTTTCCGCTCGGTAATACTTTTAGTCCTTAGATTCGAAGATGTTAAAAATTTTGTTATTTTTTTATAAAATTACTATTATACCCCTTTTAATAAAGAAATAATAAAAGAAAGGGGCAGCGAAGGAGCAAGATAAAGCTTGCAAAATAGGCTTCATATAGAGGAGATCGTCTTTGGGCGTAATCTCATTTTTTGTTGTGTTTAAAGTATAAGGTTTAAAATGGTCATTTTATAAAAATTCAGGAAAACATTTTAACGCCTATTAGGCCCAATGACCAAAAATAGCATGGCTGAATGAAAAGCGAAGACTACAGGTTTAGTTCTTAAGAACATGGTATCAAAACTGAAATACAATATACCACAGGACCATCCATGTAATTAACTCTTTTGAGTATAATAATAATAATAACAACAACAATAATAATAATAATAATAATAATAATAATAATAATAATGTTGATGTTGAAAAAGTGGTTGTTTTACCACAAATATCGGATGGGAAGGCTGTACTCCAACAGCAGGGGATGTCAACACAACGCCGGCTATTGACTTTTCGATTTTTGGGTCTAGTGTAGCCTACAAGTAACAAACACAGTATGCAAAAGGATTCTCGTCAAACATGCATTTCTTAATTTTAAAATTTGAAGATTATCTTGAGGCCTTTGCGGCCTGTTTAGGGTTACTCAAAAAACTCGCAGCTTGTGACACATTTAAAATCGGCTCGTTTGTGAACAGGCTAAGTTAGCTCGGTTTGTAAATTGGCCTGAGCCTGAGCCAAGGTAAGCTCAGCTCGTTGGCTAGCTTGTTTAGTTTTACATTAAAGCCCAAATATTTATATACATAAATATTAGTTAAGCATTATTGTACGATTAAAATAATATTTTATTTCCTTTTATATATGAATAACCGTAAAATCATAGAATTAAACTCCTTTTTTTTTGTAAAAAATTGAAGAGCTACTAGCCAACTGAAGCTTTATACGAGTGGAGCTCAATTTCAACATTTCTGCTCGGCTCGGGCTTCGCTTGGATCATTTACAGCCCTAGGCCCGTTTAATATGACAATATAAACACACCTTAAGAATGATGGCTCCGCCAGTAGAGTGCCCAAAGCAAAAACATGGAAACCCTGGATTCTCAGCCAACACGTGCAATATAAATGCTTTCTGCATAATGTTTGAAAAGACAAGGATTTATCAATCACACTAAACACAAACGCATGTTCAGCATGGGAGTGAACATATGCATGAAGTCTATCACTACCGCCAAAAAGGCATTCAATATAGTAACTTGATGAACTTTCATTTAAAACTATTATGCCAAGTAATCGGTCTCCATTTGAATGAAATACATAAAAAAGAAGGTTACCGTATCAATAACAGCATCATCAAGCGAGTGAACATATGCATGAAGTCCATCACTACCGCCATGCCCTAAGCAAAATTGTAAAAATATGCAAATTAACACACAAAGATCGCATGCATATATGTTATATCACATGTGCTTAATTGTTGGAAGTAATTTCAGACTCTAAGTCACAAGTCGGTGAACTTGAGGGACTAATATTGAAAAGCTAGTCATAATTGGTTGTGTTTCCTAATTACGTTATGTTTCCTAATTGTATTGTAATTATAATAGGTAATGTCTTTGATAGCAAGTTAGGTTAGTCCTATATAAACATGTCATGGTTAGACATTATAGATTGTGGTGTGAGATGTAACCGAGGTAGGGTTCATCTAAGAGGCACACACAAGATGTAACCGAGTTAGGGTTCATCTAGATGTAACCGAGTTAGGGTTTATCAAGAGTCAAACCGAGTTAGGGTTTGATAGAGTTGTAATCAGTTTTTAGAGTTAGATTTATATACTAATATAAACGAGAGTTATTCGTTTAATTTGTGTGTTGATTATCGCTCCGGGACTTGATTAATTCCTTTATGTTAAAAGAGCACAATCAAGTTAACCCTATATAATATTCCCGACAGCTGATCATATCTACATTTGCGAGGACAAAACCGAAAAAGATAGCGAACATGAATCCATATGCCCTCATGATTTAATTCCCATTTTTCATAAAAAAATCAAAACAATAGAAACAATAAAAGGGTGTCTTTGAAATTTCAAAAAGAAATATTAAGACACTTATTTCACATGATTATCGTGTAGGACTTGGTGAGCAGGTACTCCAAGGACATAACGGTCATTTTTTCATGAATGCACATTTGATCAATGATTTTCATATACAAGTACCAAACGGAATGACTCAAATAATATGCTTACTTAACAGAATGAGCTTTGGCACCAAGGGGCATCCAAAATATTTCAACTCCTGCAATATTCAAATATAATGATGCATAACTTCTAACCCTCTACCCCTAAAAAAATGTCTCAAAATACGTTTGGATTTTAAAAAAGTATTCTGGTCTATATTTAGATAATTATAAAAACATTTCACCAACTCTATATAGGAAGCATGAAAATAACTACTCTACCCACATT